>NC_061512.1:97168177-97206691 GCF_022539505.1 Lolium rigidum | reverse complement strand
GGCTCCCGGAAACACTTGCGCAACGGTCCGATTTTCCGTGGCGGAAGGGCGCCCAAGCGCGACGGACCGAAAAATCGTCGTAGGACTTTGCCTGACGCAGTTTCCACAACAGAACCCATATCGTCGGGTTAGGCCCATAGGCGACGAAAAATACCCCTTAGCGGACGATTTTGAGACGTTGTCTATCAGAACTTTTCTTGTAGTGAATTTCGGGGATGTAAATATTTCATCATAAGAAGTAGCTGGATCACCGGGACCTCGCCTGGAAGCGTTGGAGGCCCAAAAGATCCTAGGTGGCGCGCCCATGAGGGGGGGGGTGCCACCCTACCTCTTTTCCCCCTCGACTATCTGATTCACTTCAATCTTTCGCACACAGTCTTAGTTTGACCTAAAAACTCTATACATACGGCCCCCTTACAACTTCCTCAAGGAGAGCACCATAGAAACACAAAAATACGAAAACAGAGGCTGCAACAGCGAACATTGGAGGGGGAAACTCCACCGAAGCCGCCGCCGGAGGGATTTCCACCTTCTCCAACGTCTTCCTCATCAACACCATGATCAAGGGGGAGTAGTCCACCTTTGGACTATGGGTTTGTGGCAGTAGCTTGATCTCTCTCTCTCTCTCTCTCTCTCTCTCTCTCTCTCTCTTGTTCTTCATATATATATCTTAGTACCATATGAGCCTCCCAACATAATTATGGTCATATATGTAATTCTTATGTGATGAATCTTTATTCTATGATATTCTAATATGAGATTGGAATCTACTATGTGTGATATGTACTGATAGATGCATATTATATACCATGTTCTTACGTATTGGTTTTGATCCAACTTGTATGCAAGAACATGTGTGGGGAGATGTGTGTATTAGATGGAGTAGCATGGTTTTAGTGCTTGGATAGTGACAATAAATTCATGAATCATGATCTATTATGGTTTTGCCTTTTCCTTTGCTACCTCACTAGGGATAAAGTGAATGCATGTGCTATATTCGTCACGTGATAAAAGTGATGATCTTGTTTGTTCAAGGTAGCATATTTGATATTCAAACATCATGTCAAAGTACTTATGGCTATGCTCTATTAATTCTTAATACAAGATTTCATGGAGTTTTCCCTTTCTTTTGGAGTATAAGAGAGATGTGTTTCTTCATCTCTATGTTAGGACGTGATGCCCATATGAATGTTTATCGAACACATATTAAAGTTCCACTATGATTATCTCAATGATGAATTACTATTATCCACTACAACTTTAAAAAGAGAGTAGACAAGTGGCCCCATGAACCCCGGTCTAATTTTAATCATAAGAAACACATTTCCATTATATTTATCTTACTTTTTATTTTCAGAAATATTTTATATGAAAATAAAAAAATATTTAGTTTACTTTAATCACATACAAAACCCAGAAACAATTATCTCTTTACTATTTTTCCATAGTTTGATTTACTAGTTTACCTTAGTTGTGTCTCATCTTTTATTTACTATTACTAATGCGAAACCTTGTGCTTCACAACCACATAGTGGAGTTGGGGACACAAGGCAATTTATTACTTTGCAGGATTGCTAGAAGAATAGGAAAAGAGACAACTCTAGCCAATTTCCCGAGAGCTCGAAATAAACCCTCGAGTCATCTTTGTGGGGAAAATTTCTTCGCTAACTACACATTCTGCACTTGGAGTCCCAGCGTTATCATGTGGTTCAGTACTTAGATAATTTTTATTATGTGAAAATACCATAAAATAATAGTTTTTCTTGATATTTCATCATTCTTAATATTTTGAGATCCCACGGAAACAAACATAAAAAGGTCCACGGAAGCGCAGTGAAATACAAAAATCCTATTTCTACACAAGGACATCTATATGAAATGGAGGGGTAAAAAACATTCCAAAAATGCACTCATCATCATGCCATATATGTTTTGATAAATAATAGTAGTTCGCAGAAGATGTTGTATGAAGGCGATCCTAACTATAGGAGACTTTGATTAGTCTAGGCGGAAGCTAGGACAAAGGTGCTTTAAATACTAGAAAATATGTTGTAGGCAACAGTTCTATACTTCCAGCACCCTCTCTTTGGTTATGCTGAAACTTGACTATCACACTCAAAAGTTTCATCTAGCGATACCACTATGCTATATGAAAAATTTCTATACTTCCCACGCCCTCTCTTGGGTTATGCTGAAATTTGACTACCACACTCAAAAGTTTCCTCTAGTGACACCTCTTTCCTCGAAATATTGCAAATGACCGCTCCACAACAGCTCCTTGGTACCACCTTACCTAAGACTTAATGGAATTTCCTTTGGTTCTACGACTATGATAGGAAGATCATGTACATCTGATGCATGTAAAATGCATACATGAACTTTGTCCTTTATCATATTGAATTCACACATATTTGCAACATATATGATGTTAATACCATGGTGTACATTGATTTATGGGGATTTACCAATGATCCGCTTTATTTGGTTTATAACCCTGCGGAACAGGAAAACCCCGTTTCGCGTAATTTTCACTTTCAAGGACCTATACGGAGTCAAATTGACCTGAGATTTTTGGAGCGTCATTTGTTCATCGGGAGGAACAAAATAGGCCTTTGAAGCAGACCTGGAGAGGCCCGAGGGCCAAAAGAGCATAGGTGGCGCGGCCCAACTTCCTGGGCGCGCCACCCACCTCCGTTCAGCCGTCGATCGCCCGTTTGCCCTAATTTTTTCGTGAACCAGCGTATTTTGCCCTTAAAACCACTATATATATGGACCCGAAGAGTTCTCGGGAGGAGAGCGCCGCAGAAGGATAGAAACACCAAAACCGAGGCTGCTGCAGAGAAGATTGGAGGGGAAACTCCGCCAGGATCACCGCCGGAGGGATCTCCACCTTCTCCAACGTCTTCATTATCATCACCATGACCAAGAGGGAGTAGTCCACCTCTGGACTACGGGTTTGTGGAAGTAGTTTTATCTATTTCTCTCATGTTATTCATAGTACTTAGTGCCATATGAGCTGCCTATCATGATTATGGTCATATTTGTAATATCTACATGGTGGATTGTTGTTCTATGATATTATTTTATGAGATCTGATCTTATTATATTGTGAGATGTATTGATAGATGCATATTATATACCATGTTCTTAAGTTTATGTTCTGATCCAACATCTATGCAAGAGCGTGTGTGGGGTGATGTGTGTGTGTTAGATGGAGTATCATGGATTTAGTGATTGGATAGTGACAATATGTTCATGATCAATTATGGTTTTTACCTTTCTTTTGCTACCTCACTAGGGATAAAGTGAATGCATGTGCTATGTTCATCATTTGATAGCAATGATGATCTTGTTTGTTCAAGGTAGCATATTTGATATTCAAACATCATGTCAAAGTACTTATTGCTATGCTCTGTTAATTCTTAATACAAGATTGATGAAGTTTCTTTCTTGTGGAGTATAAGAGCGGTGTGTTGCATCATCTCTATGTTAGGACGTGATACCCATATTAATTATGATCTTACATATAATATTATTTGTTCCTTAATATCTCATTGTTGAATTGCTTTTTGTCCACCACAACTTTAAGAGAGAATAGTCAAGTGAACCCATGAACCCCGGTCCACTTTTTATCATTAGAAACACCTTTACCTTGCATTTACATTGTTTTCTATTTTCTGCACTATTTTAATCCGAAAATACAAAAATATTTACTTTCTTATTTGCATCCAAAACACCAAAAACGATCAACCTCTTTACAATTTTTACTTAGTTATTTTATCTAGATTAGTTTACTACTTATTTTATTACTAATTTTTTATTACTACTTGTGTTATTTACTTACGCGAAACCTTGTGCTTGACAACCACACGGTGGAGTTGGGGACACAAGACATTTATTTTACTTGCATGATTGTTTCAACAAGAGAGAAGAGGATACTCTACCATCCAATTCCCCGAGTTCGATATAAACCCTCGAGTCATCCTTGTGGGGAAGATACTCCCTTGATACAAAACTCTGCACTTGAAGTCCCAACGTATCAAGATCTTTTTGGTGTTGCTAGTAGCCGTCATCAAGTACAAGGAATCAAAAGAAGCTAAGGCAAGGTTGGAGAAGAATAAAAAAATGCTTTGAACAAGATATATCACCATAAGATGGGTACATGTGGCTACAAGACTACCATGCCTAAGTGGGATAAAGCTGAGGCAACCATGCACGCTGCAGGGATCACTCTTGCTACAAATGGTTGGCCCCCGAGGGCACAAAATTGGATACTTGCGCATGAGTCATCGTATGACCCAGAAACAGGGTTGAAGCAATCAAACAAGTTGAAGAGGGAAATTTCCATCCCGACAGAGAGAACGACGAGCTCAGAAAGGCCCTCAAGAATATAAAACACCCTGGACGAACACGAGGCTTTGGACCTTCTGTTCCTTGAAAGATTGGGTTTTCCGAGGATGATGCAACTTATAGAAGCCGATCCAGACCAAAGAAGTGGGAGGCAGAGTGGTTGCAGAAGCTAGAAACAAGTAACTTGGAATTGTATGGCATGCTAAAGCAGCTGCAACAGCAAGTGAGCCAGCAAGGGCATGTTGATGAGGCACCGATTTATCACTACCCCGTAGATGATATCAGGGAGAAGACAAATTGTGAGCTACACTAGTCAATGAAGAACATATCCACGAAGGTGGCGGTCGGTTTTGCTTTACCTTGTGAACCTGGAGCACGCTGGCATGGTAGTGATATTCAAGATGGCTATGCCCGTGTCGGGGTGGATGAAGTTGTAAAGGGATATGAGTCATTGGAGCTTGACATCCGTGGAGCTGAAGGAGAGTCGACACTGCGAGAAGCCATGGGTGCTATCATTCTATGGCCAAAGAAAAATATCTTGTTTCCTCCGGGGAGGCAAGCAACACCTCCAAGCCCACCGTCTTCTCCAGCACCTCTAAGTCCACCTCTCAAGCAGCAGGATCCAACAGGTCCAAAGCCACCGTCTCCTCCAACACATCCAAAGAGGAAGAGTACCAACACCTCGAAGTCCACCGTTCCTTCCAAAAGCCAAAAAATTGTCTTACCAAAGGATCCTTCTAAGCAGATGGGAAGTAGCAGCACAAGCATGAAAAAAGTTCCCCAGCTCAGAGAACAGGACAATCAATCGACCCCCGCGCTCAAGCTGTATTCCGATAAGAACTTACGTCTGGGTGATGTAGCGGGACAACGTCTTACTGTTACTCAATTGATGGGCCTCAATGTTATGCCCAAGGCTGATGAACTAGCATGAAAATATGTCTGAGGACAGCCTCTGGTCAGACCTGAGTATATCCCACTCCTACTAACGCAAATGCAAAAATTGCATGAGTGGTACGTGGAAACCACGAAGGGAGATCGCAATTATCTAATGGTGGCGGTACGACATGATCATTTACTGTTAAGACTCCATAGCTATTGAGTTTGAAGAATTTTTCCAATTATTCAATCTAGATGCCCTCAACAAATCTATTGTTAGTTACTATTGTTTGTAAGTTATTTATTTCTGTAATTAAGTTTCTATATCACCAAGTTCATTGCATGTAGTTATCCTCACTATATTCTTTTGTACGCCATTACACAGATGGAAGATTCTCGAATGTAGAAGAAAGTCACTCTATGACATTGGGTTCATTGACCCCATATGTTGTTAATTGGGCTACGCTACAAAAAATTTCTGAGGACACATAGGCCAACTTGCTAATATTTTTAGTGCAACAAAATACCGTGGTTCCATATTATTTCTTTACAACTTCAAGTGAGTGGTACTGTCTTGTACACATATTCTATTTGCTTACTTGATATTAAGTGTAATTGATGAGTTATGCATGAATGCGCAATTTCCACTACATTTTGCTAACAATTAAAGTTGACTCTGAAAAAGTTTATATCATGGACCCATTAGATAAAAACCCCGAGGATTACGACAACATGATTTACATGCACAACAGGATATTTCAATCATTATTGCACTATATCAGTCCCTTTCGTTCATTTCCTAATACCAAGTAATTAATAAGTTCTTTATTCATTTTCTTTTGCCGGGAAGTTGTTGGAAAACGTTCATAAAAAAGGTGACCGGTCAATGAGCACTGACACTGCATTATGAAAGGCTTGAGGTAAGTAGCTACTAGCTAGCTCCTCTCGTCGCTTTAATTCTAGTTTACATATATATACCATTATCATGCTTGATTATTTTTTGATTAGATTTTATTTTCGTAAAGTGTGAGAGGCAGTCACCGGGGACCAATTTATGTGCATACTACGTTTTCAAGTTCATCAACATGGCGACTGAGCGGCGTGTAGATTACAAAAAAAAATCAAGTACGTAAAAAATATTCACAATTATTTTAATGATAATTTGCTATACACACAACTCATATATTCATATTTGATCTTATTCTTTATAGGTCGAAGGCATGGTGGGGAAAGTCCTACCAAAGGCATGTCTAGGACAACTTCAAGAGGAATTGTCGGAATTCTTTCTTACGGAGGCCATATCTGAAGTCGGAGAATACTATTACCCCTATGCCTCCTTGTAATTTAATGATCTTCATGTAATAAAATAGATGCATCAACATACATGTATGATCATATGGCTACCAATTGTATATATATATGTGTGTGATCATAAGAGAAAATATGTTATATATATTCATCAACGTGCAGTATGTAGTAGTCTGCATCAACATGTACAATATATATGTATTAGCGTTGTATATATAAATGAAAAAGAATTGAATTGTATACAAAAAATACATGGGCTAGAATCATAAACCCTGGCGTGCACTTTAGTCCCAATTGGTGTTACCAACCACTGGGACTAAAGGTCCCCAGCCCGAGCGCTCCGCTGCGTCCATGTGGATGGACTTTAGCCCCGGTTTGTAATCCAACCGGGACTAAAGGTGGGGATTTAGTCCCGTTTAGCAGTCCTGGTTGGGAAACCGGGGACTAAAGGTCCTCCACAACCGAGACAATAGACCCGTTTTCTACTGGTGTAAATTAAAGAGCCATTAAAAAAACATTATGTATTCTACAGGCCTATCAGCACGTACGTAGAAGAAGGCTTTTGGTCCGGTGTCTTCCCACTCTAAACTTTGGCCTGTTAGATGTTAAGTTTGCATATATATAGTGCGGTACAGAAGAACTTTCAAAACTTGGAGGTTGTTTCATATAAACCTCCTCTTCCACAACCCCATGAAGAAACGCGTTCTTGACATCTAGCTGCCATAGACTCCATCTACGAGAGACAGATATAGATAGAACAGTTCTGATAGTAGCAATTTTAACTACAGGACTAAAAGTATCTTCATAATCAATGCCATACCTTGATTTAAAACCTTTTGCAACAAGACGTGTTTTATATCTGTCAATAGTACCATCTGCCTTTTTCTTGATACGATACACCCAGTTGCAGTCAATTAAATTTCTGTTTTTACTTGGAGGAACAAGGTGCCAGGTCTTGTTGTCAATCAAAGCATCATATTCATCCTGCATTGCTTGTCACCAATTTGGATCATTGAGAGCTTCCACAAGAGTGCATGGCTCACCTGTAGAAGACAACATGTCATATCTAACAGTTCCATCAGTATACTTTTTAGGATTTCTTATACCTATACCTTTCCGAAGACGAGTTCGTGGTTCAGCAGGTGGAGGCGGTGGTGGTGCAGCAATATTGGTGCTTGAATCATCAGAATTTTCAGTGGAGTTTTCAGCAGTAGTAGTCTCCCCACTGGCTGCAGCCACAGAGGATCCAGATCCTGCCCCAGATTCCCTGGCAGACAAGACAGGGGAATCATGCAGAGGGGACCGGTGCTCAGGGCTGGCAGCGCCAGGTGGCGAGACGGGGCTGGCCGGAGGCGTGTGTCGACCACGCACTGACGGAGACAGGGGCGGGGACCGCTCCGGCGCGGCGGGCGAGGCGCTAGATGGCGAACCGGCAGAGGGCGTGGGCGTGTGGCCAGCACGCGCGAGCGGGGACCGCCTGGCGCTAGCGTCCAGGCCGGAGGCGGGAGGATCCTCCTCGGGATCCGACGCGTCTTCGGGATCAGAGTGCATCAGGGAATGTTCCTCTGCATCAATTTCAGCGCCAGTTTCGTCATTTGCTGGCAGAACTTCAACATCAATTTCTGAGCGGATTTCAACTCCATTTTCTATAGGATTTCGAGCAGCACCTTCCTCATCCTGTAGCACATGAACAATGGGCACAATAGGAGACATATGGTTATCAAAATTTTCGTACACCCTCATGTGATGATGATGAATCAATGGATGATGGAAGAAGCAACATTTCTTTTTTGAGAAGAGCACCGGCATTGGGATGTAGAGAGGCAAAAGGAAACACATTTTCATCAAAGACAACATCACGAGAAATGTATATACGACCAGTGGACACATCGAGACACTTGACTCCTTTGTGAAGAGGACTGTAACCAAGAAAAACACATTGCTTGGAGCGAAAAGCAAGTTTGCGTTTATTTTAAGGGCGAAGATTAGGCTAGCAAGCACAACCAAAAACTCTGAGGGCATCATAATTTGGTGTAACATGAAGAAGACGTTCTGTAGGAGTCTCAAAATTTAAGACTTTACTAAAAGTAAATTGATGAGAAAAGTGGCAGTGAGAAAAGCTTCATCCCAGAATTTAAGAGGCATAGATGCATTTGCAAGTAAGGCAAGACCAACTTCAACAATATGACGATGTTTTCTTTCAGTTGAGCCATTTTGTCGATGTGCATGAGGACATGAAACATGATGTGTAATGCCAACTTGCTGAAAGAATTTATTTAGTTTCTCACATTCACCACCCCAATCTGTTTGCATAGTAACTATTTTCCTATCAAACTTGCGCTCAACAAACTGTTGATAATTAAGGAAAGCTTGATAAACATCAGAACGCTTCTTGAGCAAATAGATCCATGTAAATTTACTAAAATCATCGATAAAGCTTACATAGTATGCATGTTTTCCCACAGAGAGGGGAGCAGGGCCCCATACATCAGAGAATACTTGTTCTAGAGGAGTAGTGGAGACACTAGTAGATATAGGATATGGCAACTGATGACTCTTAGGTAACTGACAAGAATCACAAATATATGGGGTACTCTCATGGGTGTAAGCTATTTTATTTTTCCTAATAACTTGTTGAACCACAAAGGAATATGGATGACCTAAACGACGATGCCATGTAGAGGATGACGGCTTTATTGCGGCGAATGCAAGCTTGGAGGTCTCATGAAACATAGGCACCAAGGGATAGAGACCACCATAGCAGGGGCCCCTAAACAGAATTCTTCGAGTTTCCTGGTCCTTGATTAAGAAGAAGAAAGGGTGAAACTCAATAAAGACATGATTATCAAGAGTGAACTTATGCACAGATAAAAGATTTTTGGATGCATTAGGGACATGAAGAATGTTGTTAAGATCAAAAGAGCCATGAGGGGTACGCAAAATTGAATTACCAATATGACTAATGGGTATGCCTTTACCTTCAGCAGTGCGAACCCGGTCTTGTCCATTGTACTTGTTGGCAATGTGGAGCTTGTTCAACTCACTAGTGATATGATCAGTGGCGCCCGTATCAGTGTACCAGTTTGTGTCCACTCCATAGGAGGCAAGGTGTGCACCCTTTTCTCCTTTATCTCCCTTGTCCTTCTTGTCATCCGAGTAGCGCCACCAACATTCCGAGGCGGGATGACCATAGATCTTACAAATTTGACATTCAGTATCAACAAAAGGTGTAGGGGCACGGTCACGGCGTCCACCCCCATCAGAGCGGCGATAACGATCACCATCATCACGATGCTTGTCGCGTCTATCATCACGATGATCACGGTAACCATGACGGTCATCACTCCGCCATGAGCCTCGATCATCACAGCACCAGGAGCCGCGGTCGTCATCTCTAGTGTGGCGATAGCCACCACCTCCACTGCCTCCGTCGCGGTGGGAGCCACGATCGGGGCTACGACCGCGCGGGGAGGAGTACCACTGCTGAGGAGAGGTCCGCCCGCGGGAGCGCTGCTCACGGTCACGGCGGGCTAGGTTTGCAGAAGAGATGAAGGTGCCATTTTCTTCGACGCCATTGCGCATGTCATAAGAGGACAGCTGATCATAGAATTCATCCAGAGTAGTTCCAGGATTGCCATTCACAGTAGTGATTAGAGAATTATACTCAGTCTTGTCAAGACCATGAAGTAAGTAGCCAAGAAATTCATCTTCCTCAATGGGCTTCCCAAGGGCAGTAAGTAAGTTTCTGATGCAAAACCTCTCATCTTCGTGTAATACTGATCCGCAGTCATGGTGAGCTTCTTGGTGTCATTGAGCTGTTCCCGCAGATGTTGAGCCTTGGTGTGAGAGACGGTTTTGACCATAGCATTGATGGTGTTTCAGGCTTCAGAAGTGGACTCAACTGCAAGGAGATGGGAGAGGATGTCCGGAGATAGCGTGTTCAGCAGGAAGCGAAGAACCTGTTGATCCCTCGCCATCCAAGTAACATAGGCCGGATTTTCCACAGAGATTTTCTTCTTGTCGGCATCCTCGACTTCAATGAGCTTCGGCGGAGCACGATCTGTTCCCTCAAGGAGGGACATCACGTTGGCACCGCGAAAAGCAGGAAGGACCAGCGCCTTCCATAGCAGAAAATTGCTCTGGGTGAGCTGTTGGGCCGGAGGAGCTCCAAGGGCGGCGACGAGGCCAGAGCTTGCCGAGGATGAACTCATGGCGGCGGCGGGCACGGGATGGGATGTAGGGTTTTGAGGCTTTTTTGGTGGTGGGGTTTTGAGATCGGCGGCGGCTGCCTTTAGGGTTAGCATACGGCGGCGGCGGGTTTTGCTGGTGTTTCAATCCATAGAGAGCCTTATCAAGAGTGAACTTATGTCACGGTTAAGGTTGGTCGACTGGGAATTATTAATTCTCACTGAGATAGAAATCTTGTGTTTGTTATAGGAAATCAAACATATGTACCAAATTCTTCGAGTGGTGATATGAAAGAATATCGGTTGATAAAGGTGATAAAGTGGAGCATAATTAATATATTAATATGTAGGATGAAATATCGAGGGGTTCATGAAACATACAACGGTATATCACATAGAAATAGTCAAAATCACATTATTTTTTACATCAAATTATTGGTGTCTATGGCATAATCTTTCACCGCTAAAATACCAATTTTGGGTGAAAGAGCCATGTTAGTGTGCCGAAAGACCTACATAACCGCGAGGGGCTACAAGTATCAGTCTTGAGGCTGAAAACCTCACCAGTGCCCATGAAGTAAATGGAATCTTCCTCCAGCTCTCCACAAGGTGCAGCGACGGACTTGGAGAAGTGTTTGCTGATAAAGAGTGCTCGACCGCCGCCAAGCCCACCAGTCACCGGCATCCAAGCGCCAGCTGCGGTGTCCGCTTCAAAAATGTCCACCCTGCGAGTAACGTAAATAGCACCCGGACAGTAATCGCTCCAAGGACGCACTTGGTGATTGTGCCTCACCATGAGCAGCTTCCCGCGTGATTCAACCAGATGGCGGCTAGTGATGCAGACATCATCATCAGATCCGGCGGGTGACCAGACATGACCCGAGGAACTGTGGATGCTGATATCGTTTGGTGGTGGTGCTAGTGCTGCAGGAAGCTCCTGCTCGTGGTGAGTATAGTAATCCGGCGATTGTTTGATGAGGCGCCTTCCGACGGTGACGACTGGACTCCCATCAGGACCATCCAAGGCGAGATCGAAGGGGATGAGGTGCTCTGCCTTGGTGATGGCGTAGAGTTTCCCTTGGAGGAAAGCAAAGTCGATGATGTCGACGTAGGGGCGCGTCCGCGGCGGCGGCAGCCACACGCCCTTCCCTGGGCGGATCACCATGAAAGCGTGTCTCCTGTTGTTGGTGATGACGGCGACGAGGTCGTCGGTGGCACCTGACCGCATGAGGAACTTGCAGATAGTAGATTTGTGGTTGCCGATGACGGCCTCCAGCTCGGCCAACGGCACCGTCTTGTTGACAAACGGGTTATGCATGAGATATCTGCCGGGCTTCTCGCCTACGCGGACGGCGAGCTAGTCGTCGGTGGAGCCTACGGTTTTGGCGCCGCGGGGCAACGAACGGAGGCGTTCTATAGGGCACATGGTGCTAGGCAGCCGCCATGGCTGGGCGCCACGTCGGCGCACGGCGGCGTGCCATGAGCGGCAGACGGCGCGAGCGCGGGCACGGTCGGCGGGGTCGGGGAGGCGTGCGATGACGAGGTCTAGGAGCTCCGTTGGTAGGTCGTCATACGACGGGCGTTTAGTCGGCGGCAGAAGGCGTTCTATGGAATCCAAAAAGCGTTCTATGGAGTCCAGAAAGCGTTCAATGGACTCCAAAGAGCGTTCTATGGATGCCAAAGAGCTGCAGAGTGCTCCCATGGTCGACGTATTTGGCCTAGCCCCTGCAGCCAAGTTCTTTCCGACCCGATCGCCACGAAAACGACGATGTAGTCCAGCGATCCTCCGTGCGTACGCGCCTGTGACTTTCTTTTCTTTTATATTTCTGAGCGTTCATTACAACGTTTATATAGTAGCTATGGTAACTTAGTAGAAAACGGATTAGCTGATGGAAATCGATCGGCTTGGATTACAACGTGCTCAATTCTGGGACGACCCTATTTGCTGGGTAATTCTTTCTAACACGATCTATTGTTTTCCGGCGACAGAGACCAATACGACGATGTAGGTCCTGGAAACACATCTCGTGACGAATCGACCACAAGGTCCACAGAGTAGCAGATGCAAAAAAATCAGAACTGAATTCTTATTTTCGCTTAACCACCATCTAGCCACTGATTCAAATGAGGCACCAATATAAATGTTAAAAATATCCGAGATTACAACCCAAGCTTGTTTAGCTACAACGCATTCAAAGAATAAATGCCTAGTTGATTCATGTTCATTGCAAAATAAACAGGAACCATCCTCAACCGGTCTTCTATTGCTAAGATTATCCCTAGTCAAATGCTTATCATTTGACATAAGCCACATGAAAATATGAATATGGGGAGGAATGTGCAACTTCCAAACTGCTAGAGTATGAACCGGAAAAAGACCACCATTGTTCACAATCCCATAAAAGGAACGAACATAATAAGTACCAGAAGAATGAAATAACCAAACAGAACTATCAGTACCAGTAGTAAGATGCACTGATTTGATTAACTCAACCAGCTCAAGCCAGCGCAAAGTGTCCGCTCGCGTCTGGCGGACGTTTCGTCGGGCCCGCCTGGCAGCGACCCTGCGTCGATGCGTCTTCTCAAACGCGCCAGCGACTGCGCTGCTGCATCGCTTCGGCAGCCTGCGCCACGTTAATGGCGATACCTCGGCCGCAGCCCACCTCCGCCAACCACGTTAATGGCGACGCCACGCGTCCCGCGGCCACCGCATGCCTCCAACCTATATAAAGGGGGCGCGCGTTCTTCTTCCTCATCCACTCCTCCAAAGAAACCCTAGCCGCCACAAAGCTCGACCGTAGCGCCGCCTAGGTGTTCCTGCGACGCAGCCAGGCCCGCGAAGAAGTCCATGGCCGGTCTTGGTGGCCGGCGAGGCGGTCGAGGCCGCGGCCCTGGGCGCCCCCATGGCCGGGGCAGGGGCCGCCATGGTGGAGCAGCTACAGCCTCACGCTCGCCGTCGCCTGTGCCCTCCTCGTCTTCGCAGGAGGACCGCTGCTTCGAGTTTCTCCTCCACATCGACGACGACCCACTCGGCATCAAGCGGCTCCCGGACAAGTTCGCCGAGTTCGTCGATGGCGTCGAGCCGGCGCATTTGCAGCTACGGGAGGCCAGCTGCAACTTCTGCCGCTGGACCGTGGAGGTCTTGTTCGACGGGCAGGGCAAGATGTACCTGCACACGGGGTGGGACAAGTTCGCCCGCGACCTCGAGCTCGAGCGCGGCTTCCAGCTCACCTTCCTCTACGAGGGTGATGGCGGGATGATCGTCAAGGTGTTCGACGACACGGCGTGCCGTAGGCGCTACCACACCGGCGAATCCGGTTCGGATACCGATAGCTAGAACTTAGAGTGTTCTTTCTTTGCAGCGAATCTGGCTACGGGCCAGACGAAGCCAGTAGTGGAGGTTTCTGGATGTTCATCCTCGGTAGAACCAACAAGGGCACCATCTCCTGCTGGATTTTCCAGTTTGGGTGACTGAGTGTGCCCTCGAATGTTCTTTCTTGGCAGCGAACATACGAAATTCAACACAACTGGTTTCCTCATTTAGCAATGTTTTATTTGTGTCCACCATGGTTCAAACTATGTATTAGTTTGTGTAAACCATGTTCCCAATTATGTATTAGTTTGTGTAAAACCATGTTCCAATATATAATATTTGGAACTATGTTTAAATGGATTAGAGGAAAAAAATAAGAAAAAAATAAATACGTCGCCCCACTGGAGCAGCCCCCAGACGCAAACGGACGCGCGGACAAAAACGGTCATTTTAGCGTCCGCGGCGCGACGCAAACGGATGCTCGCGGACATTAAATGCGTCGCGCCGCTGGAGATGTCCTTATGTCCATTTCCAACATCTCATTTATAACCAACTCTAACCGCAGAGGCCACCCACATTACACCTTTACAAAAAGGGGAGCAATGTGAGGGATTAGCCCTCAAAATATTTGGAGACAAATCATATTTTTAATCAACAACCATTTTCCAAATTTGGTCATCATCTAGATGATATCTCCTGATCCAAGAAGCAAGAATATACATAAGTTGAAATCCCTAAGATTCTGAAAAGCCAAACAACCAAATTCTTTCTTTTGGTAAATAAAACCCCTTGAAGCAAGATGGTATTTATGGGTTTCACTGATATTATTCCAAAAGAAATTTTCGAGTGGTATTTATGCAAGAACCTTCTGAGAGGAGAATGTTATCTATAACGTCTCGTCATATTTATACTAAGCTTGTATACCATGTCATAGTTCCTTTCATCAACTTACAATTTACTTGTATATATTTTATCGCTTGGTTAATATATTAATTCTTATACCAATATAAAATATATCATTCAACCGTAGCTCATAACAAGAATTACGTTAGTTTATTTTTTCAAAAAGTTCATCATTATAAATATTTAGAAACATTTTCCCTTAAATTTGAATGAAGCCAAAAAAAAACAAAATAGGACGTCTTCATGGATTAGTTTGTGTCACTTGCATGAATTATAGACATATTTGTTCAGTTGTTTGTTACTATTTTATATCTTTAATTAAAAACCTTGGTGGCTGTCTCTAAAGTGTATGACCCAACAAATATCTTGATGGAGGTTTCCAATGTACTATTATTTTCTATAAGCTGAAAGGACATCTACGTCCTAAGCTAGTTTTGGAGATGAAGTTATTTCTTATAAGTTGAAGGGACATCCACTCCCCCGTTCTCAAATAAGTATATGTTAGGGTATGTCTTAAGTCAAACTTTATTAACTTTTTAAAAAAAGTAGCAGCATTTATGACACAAAATTATTATCATCTTGGCATGAAGTTAATTATTATAGTAATCTGATGTCACATATGTTGCTATTTTTGTGTAAAAAGTTGATTAAAGGATCATGTTTGACTTCCAGAATAAAGAAAACATACACTTATTCGCAGACGGAGGGAGTACATCCTAAGCTAGTTTTGGAGATGAAGAGAAGTAAAGCGGATTAATCATTTTTTATGAGCTACATGATTGGATAATAATTGCAAGTAAATTAAACAAGGATGGATGGAGACCCTCCCAAGTACAGCGGGAAATATGACTGCGCATTTAAATTTACACATTTGTCTACTTTTCTTACTTGAGTAATTAAAAAATCCGCACCCTCAACAGTTCTGTATAAAGTTCACCCATAGATGGTTCAGCTATTGTTAGTCTTTTTTAATCAGAAAAAAAGATATCTTGGAGAACAATGGAATTGGTTAACCCATCAAAATTTCCCTGCTTGTGAGGGTTAGCCGCAGTTCATATGATTGTGAAGGGCTCATAAACATGGTGTTTTTCCTAGGTGTCTAAAGGAAACTTGGATGCCCATTCGGACCCTAGGCACAACATATCTGCACTAGTTTTTAAATTGCAAGGATAGCATCGTACCTTGCTTTAAAAAGTATACTTATTCTTTTTTATTTTTCGTGGAGAGCAGACTCAAATGCAAGTGATAAATTACGAAACTTTGTGTCGAGAATGAGCTATTTTTTTTGAGAGAAATGTTTAATGCACGTGCATTTTGCTCCAAAAAAAACTAGAATATCTCAGCAACAGCTTGGAAGAGCTTTCTGCGCTAAGTCTTTTCCTGGCTTCATCTTCTTCTGCTGACTGTGACTGTCTCGGACTGTGTCGAAGAACCCCACCTCTATCTTGAAGGGCGCCTCCCCCGACGAGCACAGGACAGGAAGGTCACATCCATGGCCACCACCTACCACAAGCAGGCAAACATGAACATGGACATGGCATATATATCATGGATGTGATCATCAATTGGCCTTCTCCAGAGTACTTCAGACTTCACGCATGATCAGACATTCTGACCTGAATTTGCTATGCACAGGTCCTTCCCTCACCTCACAGGTCCTTCAGACTTCACACATGGCGCTTTGTAACTCTTCCCTCACCTCAAAGATACCTGAAGTTTATGTTGCTATGATGCAAGATCAGACATTCAGACCTGAACTTGCTATCCACAGGTCCTTCCCTCGCCTCACAAAATGGGCATGCCTACTAAGATAACATTGTAGACTTGCAGTCTAACTGATATTGAACTTCAATCAGCAAAAAAGCATCGCATGACTCTCCCCTCTCATTTACTAGCTACTGGCAGTTCCTCCAAAACCAGCTACTTTGATAAAAGAACACGAACTGCCCTCTCCCCTCTCCCCTGTTACTTACCTTATACTGCCGTGATAAGAAACAAGCAACTTTGGTTCTTGATTTTTTTTTTTTGGGGTATGTCCTATATTAGTAAGTAATGCAACAAATAATTTCATTTTTTTCAGTTGAAATGATGTTACTTCGCCCAACAACTTTGCTGCTGAAATGCCACACTGAAAATAGGGGGAAATCCTAGAAATTGTCTCAGAGATCCAACATCGGTATAGCTAAGCAAAAAAATGAATTTCATCAAGCCGCTGCACAAGGGGTTGCAAATTACAGATGCCTTGCTAAGTACTCTTCACGGCAGTTATCTGCTAAGATGTTCAGCAGAAGCAAACACTAGTTACTAGCAGATAGAATCTCCAAGTCACATGAGTCATCAGAGAACTCATCCATATTACTCAACTTTTCATCTACTCACTCCGTCCGTAAAAAGATGTCTTAGACTAGATGCATCCAAATTTAGACAAATCTCAGACATCCTTTTATGGAGACTATGGAGACAGAGGTAGTAGAAAATTCAGTGGTACAATTACGGAGACCGAACTGTACACATCAAGTTGGTTAAATAAGCTGTCAAGTTACACATTATCTCATCACATTAGCTGTTTCTGTGATCAAACAAAAGCGTGCCATGACCAGGAATGCTAAATGGTTAATTGCTGAGACAGCCAAGAACAAAATATGAAATCCGGATGCTTACGTCAAACACTAACATGGTTCTGCATCATCTTAAATTTTACTCCTGTATCTAACAACCTTTGCTAGTGTCTCCTGAGCTGCCAATGTCTGGGCATGGTCGTGGCCAAGCGTGACCGTCCTGATGCTGATGCAAGTTCTGCACAGCTCCTCGGCGCTGTCAAATAATCCTCCTCGCATCAGTAACTTCGCCCTTGTCTCAAGCAGCATTGCTTTCAGAAGTGTCATCTCATGCCAAATGAACTCATCCACATGGTTGTCTGCTCGCAGTTTCTTCTTCCAGCAAAGTGATCCCTGCTTCAAGTCCTGTAATCGTGATGCAATTGACTTCTCCGCATCCTCAAGGATGTTGGTGCACACCTTAAGTAACTCCAATGCCGAACTGCAGCGCGAGAATGTCATGAATGCCTGTATTGCCAAGGGTAGTGCTATCTTCTTGATGAAGAGCACCAGGTCGACTGCCTTAAGTTTAACAACAGGTGGCTCTGATTTGAAGCCAAACAAAAGGAACGCACTAGCCCACATGTGGTCTGAGTACATAGACATATTGCCAGTCCTTATGACACCAGATACTGCTGCAGATGCCGGTGTCAAACTACCGCTGATCTTGCCGAACAGCTGCACAATTGGGTGAAGTTGAATCCAGCAACCTGCACGTTGAGTTGTTTTTCGCGCCAAGCCAAGTTTAACTAGTAAGTGTGCTGACTCCACCTCAGCTTTCCTTGCTTGCGGTGGTAGAAAGCAGTGTGTGCTGCACAAAAGCACGGTCTTAAGTGATGCACTCCACAACTGAAGGCTATTGGCTTTTGTTGGTAGCTTGCTGGCCATGGCAGCTAGTAGGGTTGACGATATGGGAGATGGAGCTAACCAAGAACCTACTGTGATCATCCTCAAGGCAAGGGTACCTCCTTTCACCTGGTCCATCAATGCGAAGCAGAAGACTAACACCTTAATCAGAAATAGGTTGTTCTGCCATAAGTTTTCCTCGCTGGAACTGAGCACAATCATGTTATCATTTAACGATACCCGCTCAACAGCATCAAACAGAATACAAGGATCAACCATCAACTCAGACAACAGTGAACCAACAAGCCACAGCCCAAAGCTTAGTCGTCCCAGCTGCTCATCAAATTTCTTCAGAACTTCTAGTTCCTCAGGAGGGTAATCCTTCTTCTTTTTTCCTTTTATCAGGACCATAGCATCATGAAATAAGAGCTGCGGAAGATGCATTGGTTCAAGGTTCATCACACGTTGTAGCCGTGTCGTCACCATGACGTGGCTTGCTCCTGTGCTCCTTGGTATGACATCTTGCAGGTCCTTCCCTTCCCACCAATCCTTCTCACTCTCGAGGTTATCAATGATAAGCAAGTAGGGCACATCCCTGAAAAGCTCTCTCTTCACCCTTTGAAAAGCATCCAACTCTTGCTCCTCAAAGTTCCTAATCCTGCCATGCTCCTTCTCAGCCTCAGCACTGATATCCAACCCCAAATACCTCGACAGATTCAGTATATTCTGCCTCAAGTACCTGGCCTCGCCTCCAATCCATAACACCATCTTGTACCGCTGTGAGTACCGGTATGCAAACTCCAATGCCAGCTCTGTCTTGCCAATGCCTGAAATCCCACTGATGCAGATCACATTGCCATTGGCATGATCCTTGCTGTCGCACCTGAATCTTGACTTCCTGTGCTTTGATCTCTCCTTCTGAAGGCTTCTCCCTTTTACCGATGGCTGCTCGATCGCCAGATCAACCAATGTCTCCAAAATAGGCTGCTTGCACTTGGGCAACTCAAAGCTGCTGAACTCGCCATTAGATGTCGTCACCGCATCACTATCCTTATCAGCGAATCCATCTGACACACCACTGGTTTCACAATTAGGCATGGTGCTCCTTGGGCACTCAAGATCTTCAACATCCCCCGCACACCCGAAAAACATTCTCTCAATCTCAGCAAGCTCCTTCTCTCTTCCAATAAAATGTTTGTTCCGCGGAAATGGCAACCCGTCATCACTCTCCTTCTCGCCAATTGTTCCTCGACCAAGCTTCGACTGCAGCACCGTGACCACCCTTGACACACACCTCCTCCAGCTGCTCTCATCTGTCTCGAGCTTCAGCTCATGGCACCGCATTAGCCCCTCGAACGCCTCCATCCCCTCCTTATCCTCCGGCTTGCCGTCAAACAGCCCGGCAATGTCGGACACCCGGGTGTCGAACAAGATAGGCACCAGGTTCCTCTTCTGAGCAAAGAACCGGATCTCCTCGAGGACGAATGGGTTGAGGAAGCTGGACACGGTGACAACCACGATGCCGAAAGCCGCCGAGCAGATGATACGGTCTGCAACCTCATGGCTGTGCGCGCCGGAGTACCTGGCCCGGTCGGTCATGAACGAAGCGATCCCCTGCAGCTCGAGCTCTGCCTTGAGCCACCTGCAGAACCTTGTGAGGGGAGCCCCCTGGCCGTGGAACCCGATGTACACGTCGCAGCTCCGGAGCTTGCCGTTGGACATCGGCGACGCGACGGCGCCCCGCGTGAGCGAGACGCGCGGCACGGGGAAGGAGAAGGACACGCGCGGCGCCGGCCCGCCGCCGCCATCGGAAGAGCGGCGCAGGCCGATGGCTCGAGAGTCGTAGAGCTCCGATGGCGGCGTGCGGGAGGCGCTCGTCGGGGCTTCGGTGTCCTCCGAGCGGAACCCGTCGGCGCAGGACGCCGGCGATGGCGCCGCGCCGGCGGCGCTGGAGACCTTGGGGGTTTCTCGATGCCGCGGCGGCGGCGGCGGCTCGGCGACGCGAGGGGAGATGTAGGGGGACTGCAGCGCGGAGACGAACGCGGAGGACGGCGGCGACGGCGAGGAGGGGATCGACCAGTCGGAGCCGCCGCGGCTTCCGGCAGCATTGGTCGTCTTGATGGTGAGGGACTTGGCGGCGATGGGGATGTCGTCTTTGGGCGCCGCATCAAGAAATAACTGAACTTTTTGCTCTCCTCCTTCCATGGTTAACAAGTCAATACTCTGAAAATTTCAGCAGCAAGAACTTCATAGGAATTCGGTCCTCCTTTTCCTGTCAAGTAATCCACACACAGAAAAATTATTATGTGAGATTCTGAACCAGCATCATCAGGAACGTATGGATTCAGGGCCAGAATATGCAGTCAAAGAAGACAAAGGAAGTAAGGAACTTGCAAGAACCTACAGCACATTCAGCAAGCCTAATAGACACATATTTTTCAGAAGTTAATTACCAGCAATAAGCCTTCACGGATCCAACAAAGCCATCATCATCAGTGTGGCTGCCGACCTGCCCAAGCTTCAAGAACACCCACCCAAGCCGACAGGAAAAGCTTCTAGGACTAAAAAAAGGTCAACTTTAGATATTCAAACCATAGGATGGTACCCTTCCTCTGATCTTGTCTCAGCTCTCACAAGTACCTTTCGAACAAAAACCCTCACTTCAAGGAAGTGAACTTTGGAAGCCGTTGGCCCTTTGTATTGTGAAAAAATGGAGGGGAGCTGGGGATGGCAAAAGAAGGACGGATCGAAACAGACCGGGTGGGAAGATGACATCAAAAGGCGAAGATAAAAGAGGATCAGAGGACAAGAGGATTCCCGGAACTGCAAAAGATCACGGACGTTTGTACTGTGAATGGAAAAGGCGGCCGGCGACCAAGACCGGCTGCGGCAAAACCTCACTCTGATGATTCTTGGCGGGAATTTGAGGAGTGTGAGTGTCATGTGCTGCCGCGCACCGCAGTTGTACTCGACGCACAAGTTGCAAGATTGATTGAGACCGGAGTTAAAGGAGGCGGAGTACCCAGTACTCGACTGATAAGAGCATCTCCACTCGTCCCCCCGACGAGGCCCCCGGCGAGCGTTTTTTCCATCCGGACGGCGTAATTCGGCCCAGTCGCGCCCCCGGTTCCTCGTTTTCGTCCGGATTTGGGCCTAAATCCATCCGGCGATCCCACGCCATCCCCGGCCCCCCGGGAGCGCTCGGGGACTCCGGACGAGTGAAAAGCGGGAAGGGCCCGATCCGTCGGTGACTCGACGCACGAACCCCACCGCCACGTCGCTCAAAATCTCCCCCACCCCTCGTATCTCTCTCGCCGCCGGCACCACCCCGCCGGCTTGTTGCCCGGATTGCGCCGCCACTCCTTCCCCACCTGCCTATATTCCGCCGTGTTTGGACGACGGTCTATCCGGCCGCTCTTCCGCCGGCCTCGTTTTCCGGCCTCGCTTGCTCGTCGTCGCTCGCGGCTCAGGTTGCCGCGACCACGCCCGTCGGTGTTCGTCCATTTGCCTCGCCGGCCATGGACTCGGACGAAGAGGAGGAGCGGATGTTCGTCGAGCTTATGCAAGAAGAGATGGCAGCGGCCGCCCAAGACGAGGAGCACATGATGATCCTTGGTTGCTTGGCAAGCATGTACGGCGGACCGGCAACTCGTCGGCGTGGTGGGTCGGCACGAGGTCGCCGGAAGTGCAAGCCGAGACAGCGAATGGAGGGCTACTCGCATGTTGTACGCCGACTACTTCGCCGACAATCCATTGCACGGTGAGAGTGTTTTCCGGCGTCGCTCGGGATGAGCAGAAAGCTATTTCGGAAATTGTGTATGCCATCCGCCACTTTGATCCCTACTTCGGATGCAAGGCGGATTGCACTCGGTTTGGTTGGATTTTCGTCACCGCAGAAGTGCACAAGTGGCTATGAGGATGCCGGCGTATGGAGCTCCCGGTGATACCGCAGATGACTATCTTCGCATGGCGGAGTCCACCGCCCTTGATTGTTTCTACCGGTTCCGCAGGGACGTCATAGCGATGTTCGGGGACTATTACTTGAGATCACCCACCGTCGAAGACACTCGGAGGATCCTTGCAACAAATGAAGCTAGAGGTTTTCCAGGGATGCTTGGAAGCATTGATCGCATGCATTGGCAATGGAAGAACCGTCCGTTTGCGTGGCGTAGAATGTACAAGGGTCACAAAAAAGGCTGCACTGTGATACTTGAAGCAGTGGCTACCCATGATCTTTGGATTTGGCACTCTTTCTTTGGTATGCCTGGATCCAACAATGACATCAAATGGTCGAGGTTGGGGGTTTCCTGCCGGGGGGACGGCTGGAACTTCGGCGCTCCCCACGCCAAATTTTCATCCAATCCGGACGAAAATTTCGCCGGATTTGGGCGTGGGGAGCGCCAACGAGTGGGGATGCTCTAATACTGTGTGTTTCATTGATTTTTCACTGTTCGGAGCGATGAAACAGACACTAGATTAGATATATTAATGTCTGCTGGAGCATATGCGTACTGAGGCAGGCCTGATGATCTTGCCTCTAGGGCGGCGATTCTCACAGCAATTTGCAAATAGAGAGATCTGTTGCGACTCGCAATTTGTACCACCAGAGCTTCCGTGATCATCCAAATGGCCATTGCTGTTGGAATCACATCATACTCGTGAAGAGGGCCGGTGGCCCTGAGCTGGGTCAGCAGATTTGGGGGCAGAACGACCAGACGACCAGGGACTGTACTGCCCTCCCCATTCAAGGCTGGTGCGAGGACGAGGACGAAGACAGACAAAAACCACCGGATCTTCCTGCCTCCTCACATGCTTGGCCACATGCAGCACTGCAGTCTGCAGAGATGCGCTGAAATTGAGGGTCGGCCCTCCCTATCGATTGGATTTTCTTCTCTGACTATTTCTACGGTTTATTCTCTCCATTTGCGAAAAGAAGACATGACGTTTTAAAAAAAAATCAATTTTGGTTAGAAGTTAGTCCAGCAGTACTGATTCATGTCATACAAAATTGATGCCATTAGTTTCATGTTTCAAAGAACTTTTAACCGCACAATTTTTCCAACACATAACCCGCGCTTTAATGATGCGATGCTTGTTCGAATGTACAATTTCGAACACATGCGGGCTTTAGAAACTTTATTCTTGCCAAATTGTATTGGTGCTTGGCTTATTTACCTAAGTTTCAAACCCTAATTTTTGTCAATAATCAGTTTGATCTTCTTTTCCCACCTTCGTTCGAATTTTATGAAGATCCATTGGATCTTTGATTGAGTAATTTTTTTTATTTTTTATTGGCCTCCTCCAGACTAGAGAGGAGGTTAAATTTGAGTTGCAATTCAACTTCATTTTGTTAAGTTATTTTACTGTGCTTCGACATAATATAGATGGAATCATGCTATGTAGGATTTGAACCTACTGAACTAAACTAAGAGCGCTTTCATTCATTCAAAAAGAAAATTGGTAAGCTATTCAGGAGTCGTCTAGATAGAGTACTTAAGGCTATGCCAAGTGGGTTCCAATGCAACGCTGCGGAGGAAGAGGGTAGGATGGTACTTGAATCTATCTATAGAAATAATTTACTATTAAATTTTTGACACTTATTATAGATCGGAGGTCTTACGACGTCGAGTTGTGTATCTTGCACAGTTGTAACTAGGCTCCTAGTAGGTAAGTTTTCATGTCGGTTTTGGGTGTTATCGTCAGCCTGTGTATACATTTCATTGTCTTTGTAAAGATGGTAAGCATTTGATTGACACTTGGACGAAATTGTAAATAATGTTTTTCTCCCTTTTGCGTCTTGGGCCACATGTCACATTATTTTGGACAAAAGTACCCTACGGTCTGGCTCCGTACATTGCTACTAGTTTAAACCCGATCAAAATTTATGCCAAATACGGATGGAAAGGCATAGTACTAGTGAGCTGTTTGTTTGTATTATGTTTCTCAAGAAAATGTATTGTGTTCTTCAAGCAAAAAAAACAACGTCCCATTTTGTCATATTTCTGGAAAAAGAACAGCGAGTTGTACTCTGATTGCCGAAAGCCCAATACAATCCACCCACTTCTTTCTCGGCCTTCAAGCCCAAATTCCTACGCGAATTGCCAACAGAAATGGCAAGAAATAGAGACGCCCCGGACGAAGATTTGGCTTGACTTGATCTACTCCAGTCCATACTTCGTTGCAAAGAAGACTTACTTGTCTTGAGGAACATTGCCGGCCGCCTGCAAAGCCAGCAACAAAGAATGGCCGCCACCGGCGCCGGAGAAGGCAAAAAGGCGGCCGCCGGGAGCAGCCTCCACAGCAAGACCCTCCTCAAAAGCGAGCAGCTCTACCAGGTAAGTCAAATCTCCCCTAAATCGTGCGGATTGAATCACCCAAAAGCTTTCGATCAGTGGGACTATCCATTTTTAGATGAATTGACGATCCAATTCCCCTACACGTTTCTCGGCTGTAGTACATACTCGACTCCACGGTGTTCCCGCGCGAGCCCGACTGCCTCCGCGAGCTGCGCATCGCCACCACCACCCACCCCATGTAAGGATCCCGTTCGTAGCCTGTCCTGTTCTCTTGAATCTTTGCTCGAGCGGTTCTTGCACGGCGAGTGTTTGACGTTTTGTCCGTACGGGCGTGTAGGGCTGGCATGGCGGCGTCGCCCGACCAGGTGCAGCTGTTTGGCCTCCTCATCAACATGCTCGGCGCCAAAAACGCCATCGAGGTCGGCGTGTTCACCGGGTACTCGCTGCTTGCCACCGCCCTCGCCCTCCCCGACGACGGCAAGGTTAGAGTTCTGCCGTTTGCTGGCTTCCTGGTGTGGGCGCGCATGACACGATCATTGTTTCCCCCATGAATGGCAGGTTGTGGCCATCGACGTCAGTCGCGAGAGCTATGACAAGATAGGGTCGCCGGTGGTCGAGAAGGCCGGCATGGCACACAAGATCGACTTCCGTGTGGGTTTCGCGCTGCCGGTGCTGGATCAGCTGGTGGCGGAGGTACGCTCTTCCCTCTGCCTCCGCGTTAAGTTGCAGCGACGACAGTTACGACATGGTATTCAGATGAACATGACGGTGAGCTCCTGAGTCATTTTTGCAGGATGGCACCAGTGGCAAGTTCGACTTCGCGTTCGTGGACGCGGACAAGGCTAACTTCCACCACTACCACGAGCGGCTGCTGCGGCTGGTCAGGGTTGGGGGCCTCATCGCCTACGACAACACGCTGTGGGGCGGCTCCGTGGCCGCGCCCGATGACGAGACGCTGTCGGAGCGGGACCGTGAGCTGGCGCAGATCGCCAGGGAGTTCAACGCAGCGCTATCCGGCGACCGCCGCGTCCAGGTGTGCCAGCTCGCCATCTCCGACGGGATCATGTTGTGCTGCCGCGTCGCCTGATCGATCGGCTGACTGGCTGCGTCGGCTTGCGACAATGCTGGTGCTTGGAGTCTGAATAAGCACCATGGGTTGCAATAATGTAAAGCAGAACGATGTATGATAGGATTGCCAAGGTGGTGTGATGTTGGAACTTGTCGGGCTGTGTGTGTCCTCTGTAGAGAATGAGTGTAAACTCTTTAGGATTATACTAGTATTATTGCCCTGCGACATTTGAATTAATAAACCTTTACCAAAGAAATATGTTTGTTTCAACTCATTATAAGGCAAATTGTAGTGAGCCACATCACCTTAGCCCTTAGGAATATCTGACGGATTTGCATACCAGGTATCCTCTTCCTGCACCGTAGCCACATGCCCACATCAAAGTAGTGCAAAACTGAATTTTCCCAATGAGCTTACCCACGAGCCACGATCTCCTCATTCCAGGCTTGGACTGGCACTTCCTCAAGACACAGGTGCACATGGTGATTCAGAACAGTGGCACCAGCATGAGCAAAGCGGCTGACCATTACATCCAGGCCATCAAAGGTGAACCGACCTTCAGTGACCACCTCCTCGCGGTGGTGGCCGCAGGTGAAGGTAGCGAAGAAATCTTTCAGGTAGAATGACACCACCAAAGATCCGCAGCGGCAGCTTGGCCTTCTTGGAGATGAGCTTGGCCAGGTTCCTTGGCATTTGCCCTTGGCGATGAGCTTGGCCAGGTCGTTGGCATTTGCCCTTAGCCGGGTGCCAACAAGTCAGATGATTGCAACATGGTTGGCGAGGCCCTCAGCCGCCTTCTCGATGGCGGGGTTGGAGTCGACTACTTGGTGGCCCTCCTCTAGGCGCAGGGGAGGGTCTCTTTGAATTGTGTGTGTTTGTTATTATAAGGCAAATTTTTATTGTTGTTCATTGCTATCGAGTAATTGTTGTTCTACCAGTGATTAAAGTATGTACTTTGTGTCCAAGGGTTGGTCTAGAGCATCCATTACGTTTTTGCTAGCTCTAGGGCCGACTAGAATCAAGTTAGTTTTAGTTTGGCTACATATATCCTTAATGTGGGCACAATCAAGCTAAGTTTTGGGTGTTTCCAATTTTTCTATGACAAACCTAATAGAAACACAGATTAATGCTTTGTGTTCTACATCCCCTTAATCCAAAGGGTAGATAGTGTGGGGCACTTGGATCAGCAGTGAAATGATATGCGCCATGTTGGAAACCACCTCTTGCATACGATACAGTATATGTATGTAAAATTAATTGGGTTGTATTGTGGAAAGATGAAGTAGCCAAACCTTCAAGGGGTGTCACCAACACACAATACAAATGTTTAAATCGACTTTTACAAAGAAATCCTAGCGCGCTTAGGTGCCAGACAAGGGAATAATATATTTTAGTCCACTTTTCTCTCGCGTGTCTTCCAAATTTGGTCGTCCCTCCGTGCAAGCGCAGTGACAGTGAGATTTAAGGACGTACTTCATGATTTTCAAGTTATCATGCGACTTTATGCATATGTTCGTAGTTAGTTTAAGATGCAAAAAACACATAAATTATCCACATTATGAGCAAAATTCCAACTCAAGTAAGTCATATATCTTCTTGAGTATCAATATTTTGAACTAAATTCTAATTAAACTATTCTATGATATATTAGGCTTTTACTAGTCAAGCTAAAAAAATGAATTAAGTCCTCGACAAATCAGGTACATGAATTTGAACCTTGAACTCAGTACAAGATATTGAAATTGGCTCGTCCTTGTGCATTTGTTTGGTGGCAACTACACACATGAAAGCATTGAATTGACATAATTTTCACATGCTTTTTTCCAAGTGCTCATACGTAATAGTTTTATAATGTAATTTGTTTCCAAGTGCATTTTTTTACTAGTCAAGATTTACTGTAATTTATCAAAATTTGGATCGCCCGTGTGCATTTGTTTGGTGGCAACTACACATGAAAGCATTAAAATTGGCACAATTCTCACATGATTTTTTTCCAAGTGCTTAGACGTAATAGTTTCTTCTGTGAAGTAGTGGTTGCTTTATTTGGATCGTGCAACGATCTTTTGGTACAGATCCATTTTCAGCTCAAGTTTAGATCGCTGACGTGCAACGACCCACCTATCATAACTTTGGGCCTTCTATGTATGAAATGTCCCAAAAGTTGGCACCCATTTTGGGAAATTTGAAACGATTGAAATATCCCTTCTAACCATGAATCTGACGAAATTATATTTATTAACTGTTATGACAACACAGGTATTCTAGTGCACAGTGCTGCTTCCACAGACGTCCTCGTATTGCGGGAGTAGTCAAGCAGTGCTAGCGTGCTGCCGACGGAGAAGCAGTACGAGCAGTTGCGCGGACGACCATAGCCCGCCCAACCCGTAGTTCAATATTTGGTTCAAGTAGGCAACCCATTTTCAGGAGTGGCTCTATGACCATATCAAACATGTGCCACCACTTTTCACCCATGTTGGATAAGCCTTAACGGACGCCGCCACATTGCCCACCCGATCGACGACCAAGGGGATTTGCCACCGCCGCGCTACACAAGCTCCGCCCGACGACTTCCGTAGTGGCAGCAGGAGGGGAGGGACCAAAGGGATCGGGTTGGGGGATGGGCGCCTGGGTGGCTGGCGAAAGACACTCTGGTGCGGCCCAGCGTGGCCACACGGCCACACAGGAGCAAAGGGATCGGGCCAGAGGACTGGCGTAACTGCACGGCATGCTAAAGTTAAGTAATCCCTCTATGCCAAAATATAGTGCCTTCTAAGATTTTTTTGAAGTCAAACCAAGTAAAGTTTGACAAAATTTATCATTAAAAAAATCCAAATTTAGAATCTTAAATCAATACCACCAGATTCATCATAAAATATATTTTAATATGGTATAGATTATGTATTGTAGATATATATAATTTATCAATAATCTTTGTCAAATTTAGTGTAGTTTTACTTTCACGAAAATTAATGCGCACTATATTATAGCATGGAAAAAGGAGTACGTATCTGTATATAGCATGCAGCCTCTTAATGAACGACTCTGAATGACGCTGACTAATTCGGGTCAAGAAAACTAAGATGTAACTTGGCTTTAGCATCATGAGACGAGTGTGGGTTGCGGTTAGTAACAGACCTGTTTTATGTTATAAGTTAGCTAGTTGCTATTATTATCGATTATTATAATATGACGTTCGGGTCTTTCGGGATTTTTTTTAACGAAAAGAGGGGTCTAGAAAGACCCGAGGCTGCACTTTATACTAAAAGCGGTGGGTACATCTTACAAACAGGACCATGAACAGATAGAAGTTACAACATAGTTCTGGAAATTTGCGCAAAGGACATTCAATAAAATACAGGAAAAGCAATTGGGTCCCTGATCCTCTCCACCGGAGTTGAATTTCGATCGTTGACAAACCACTTGGCAGTGAGAAGAAGAGGAGTCCGACGAGAAGCTCTAGATTGGGCCTCCTCTCTAGAGCTTGAAGGAAATGCCTCCTTGGTGTCTTTCGGGTCAAGTGAGTCTTCAGCAACTAATGTGTCGTAGAGTTTTTTTTTCTGAACATAAGTATATATGAGTTGCTAGTATTATAACACGCCGTTCGGATCTTCAGGTCAAGAGCTTAATTGTCTTGAGCAACTAAGTATCATGTCGAAATATGTATACTCATTTATATATGAGTTGTTAGTATTATAAGACGCTGTTCTCGTCTCTCGGGTCAAGAGCTTAGTTGTCTTAAGCAACTAATGTGTCGTAACGTATGTTCAAATAAGTATACTAGCTAAATGCCCGCGCGTTGCCACGATTTAACACGCGATTTGTGGATAATTAATAATCATTATGGTTATTCTGCTGTAAATTTGGTCACATCATGTTGTTATGTACATCACATGCCACTCAGTTTCAACCTAGCTTGCAGCCTAAAATCACAAGCAGCCAATCGCTAAAAAATACTTAATACGGGAGATAGACAATGTATGAAAGAAACTGCTCAATACAACCGGTTATCATTTGCCTAGGGCGATGCACATGTTGACCGTTTGATCAGCAATGCCGCAGTTTACTGCCCAACACCGAAGCACCTAGGAGTTCTTGAATCTACCGACTGCTGCCAATAAACACATTTTGACAGTTCTTTTTTTCTTTTTTCTCAGTAATTTTGAGCTGATTCAGGTGGCCAGGTTTTCTTTCTACTGAAAATCGCATAACAATGACTGAAACGTGATTTTTTCTGTAAATTACAAGAAAAAGTAAGTAAAATCAGTTCTCCTAAAAATCATTTTAAAACTCATTTTCTAAAAACTGATCGCTAATATATTTGACATCCAAACAACAACAAAGGAAAACCTAGCAGGTCGGACATGGCCCATGGGAACTGGTTCTCTTTTTTTGCGGAATGGAGGAGATAATATTAAACCAGCGATCTTACAGATAAACCCAGAAGAAACTGAAAATTATAACAAGGCCCTTCCTCTAGATCTCGACGGGGACGCCGCACGGAAGCCGTCGGTGGCGCGCCGCTGCCGCTGCTCCGCTTCATGCTTTGGACAGGAGTCAGCCCCGAGACAGCCGGGAAGTCGCCGATCGCCGGATCTGCCGATCCTACTCGCCGAAACGCCGCCACCGTCACGCTGGACTTCAACACCATCTCCACCACTTTAATACTACGGATCTGCCGCACCGGATCCGGCCGGGGCACACCGAGCGCCGCCACTCTGAAGACCAGCGACCTCGACGAAGACGGCCACCGCGCGAAGGAGCTCCGAAGACCACCCACGCGAGAGGGGAGAGCAGCCGCCACCACACACCACACCGCCGCCATCACCGCCTCCAGGACGACGCCGGCTGAGATACCACCGAACCCTACACTATGTACAAGCCTCGATCTACGGATTCCCCACCCTCCCGCCGCCGAGGCGACCGCCGGAGGAGGAGGAATCCGCAGATCGGAGGTGAGCGAGGTGGGACGACGGAGGAGTTTCAGAAATCGCCTCTCTGGGTACTGTAGCGGGAGAGAGGAGGCGTCCAAGTCGCATTTTGGACCTTTGACTGACGACGGTGATGAAATAAGGGACAGGTGAACAAGTTTGCACCGATGGGATCTGGGGTATGCACGGGCGACTTTTGCTTCGAGGCGTTATATATGAGCTGGCTAGGGCATCCTAATTGGTTTTTTTTATAAAAAGAATATATTAATATTAAAAGATACTAATTGCATCCAGTCTTTGTAACAATGTAACACCCTAATGGCAGTACGGATGCACATTGCCAAAAAAAGATTAAAAAACTAAGAGATAAAAGTCCAGCATCCCAGACCTAGCAACAACAATACATCCACCACCAAAGACAACACCTGAAATACAAACTCTCCAAAAGCGACGTCTCCAAGAAGGGAACTGTGCACCAACGCCGTCGTCGCACGACAAAAGATCTTAGGTTTTCACCCTGAAGATAGTCCCCGCTCTCAAAACAATGTCTTCAACAAGGTCATTGTCAGGCACAACCAGTTAAGGCCAGACCTTGGGTTTCCACCCTGAGAGGTAGGACTCTGAACTTCACTTGTGTTGCCGCCTCCACTTTCATACCACTGCTGCGAAGCCCAGAACGCCAAGCAAGTCCCTCAATATCGCGGAGACTTGAACCTCCCTTAGCTAGTTCTCCAATCTGGTCTTTATGATATTCCTTCTTCTGACTTCAACATGGACCAAGAAGTTACTTGATGCCAACACATAATAGAGATTCACGCTGCTCCCTCCAGAACCAAACGGTCGGAATAAAAGCATGGGTGCGCGTGACCCGAATACCACCCGATCCAGCAAACTTCAGGCAAAAGATGGAATGTTCCATTTGCCGACGGCGCCTTCCGGAACTCATCACTCCAGCCATATCAAGGCAGGCTGGCCTCCGGAAGATCTTCATCTTCGCATGAGAGAAACCCGAGGACCACCACCAAAAAAAGCTAGACCAGCAGCCCCCACGCCGCCAGTCACTCCTGCCGGATCACCATAGAGGAAAAAGGTGACGCGGATCATGCGTACCACCTCCGCCGGGGGCGAAGGCCGCCACCGCTCCACCCACTCCTCCATGGCTACCGGCGAAGTGCATCAGGCCACGACCAAGCAGCCATGCCGCCCGGCGTCCTCAACTTGTGCCTCATCGCCTCCCATGATGTGCCGCCGCGGAAGCCCTCTCCTCCCCTTAGTCGTTCGACGGGAGGGGCTCCGCCACCGCCACCGGAGACGACAACAGCGGCGGCCTGAGGGGCGGTGGCCTGAGGGACGGCTGCTGGGGCTTGGGGACGTGGTCCTCCGCCACTGCTCGGGAGGGGGGCGGGAGGGGAGGTAGGGTTTCGGGAGGTCTCAAAACCCAGGGGGTGTCTTAGGCATGGAATGATGGCGGTCATACTAATTGGTAATAAGGACTTGCGAAAGAAATTCTAGTTGGCTGCCGAGGATGCCTAGTACCAGCAAGTAGGCTCTGATCAGATCCCGATCGATCAATCCAGGCAATCCAGCATCTCAAGTCTGCAGAAGTAACTTAAAACTCGGAGTAAATTTTACACCCCAAATAGCCTAACTATCACTTACTAGTTGAATTCCCATGCTTCGCCACGGCCCATATTTTTCCTTACAACATATATCAATTCTCCATTCTTTTCAACGAATAAGGCTTATTTTTTCTGAAGAGTCAAATTTACTAAACCTGGTCCAAACTTTTAAGGAAAACTACGAACAACTATAATATTATGTATATAGATATAATACAGAAATATATTTCATGAGGTATCTAATAACATTGATTTTGTATTGTGCATGCTAATTATGTTTTGTAAAAGTTTACATTGTTTGATTTTTTAAAGCTACACATTGTTAGGTCTCATGGTTACCTAATCAAATCTTCCCTTAAGAAGCTAATGTAATACTTATGAAATAGTTTCCCGTCAAAATCAAAACTAGAGTGCAGTCTTCGAGTCAATAAAATTATCATCATCTTCAGATCAGCCACCGGTTCAACTAGCACACGCGGTCGACGAGCTAGCTTGCAGGTAATAATTAGTGCCAACTTTATATATGCAGTCACATCTTACAGTTGACATTAGTTGGAGATACATTTTTTTAAATGATATTACTAGTTGGAAGATATGATTAACATGGAAAGGCACGTCCTTAATCTCTTGCTTGGTGTCGTATATGGTATATAATATGTATCTACATGTATATATGTTCATTGAGCTTCTCAGTACGCGGGACATATAGTGATTCCCATCTTTCCTCTTCACCTTGTGGTTGAGATCTTTCCTTCCAAGCCTATTGTTGAGGCTCTTTGAAGCGTCATTTGAATCATCTAGCTCGACGAAGAAGAAATCTCAGGTCGACAAAGACAATGGCTGTAGAAAAGGTATGTAGATTATATCAGAACAAACTTCTATATATAGATTTTTTTTGTCTTCTTGTGTGTGTGGTTGTGTGTGTGTAACTAGCTGTGCTAGCGAGTGATATTATGACCCATCCGGTAAATCACATCATAAATACTGATACGGCCAGGGGTGATATTCATAGTATTCCCTCTTTACATCCTGTACGTAGTTTAAGAAAAAATATAGATATATGCCATAAAAGATATATCATCGAGTTCATATTCAAAAGAAGTTTTAAATGATATATTTTTTATGAAATTTAATTCATATTCTGTTGATAAAACTAATGGTCAAAGTTTTTCTAAAACTACGTGCATTCGTGTTAAACTGAACTGGAGGGAGTAAAATTCCACATAGATACGCTTTGGACACATAAATCTGCTAAAAAGCACTTTATTTCTCCGGTGGATGTTTACTTGATATATAAAGTGCAGGTATTTTTTCACATGATAGGGAGCACGATTTGATCTGAATTTTCCTGCAGTTTTGCACCATGCAAATGGCTTCAAATACACTTTTTCGATAAAGAACGTTTTATTATTTAAACGGTTAAACATTACGTCCGGGGTCTGCATAACTAAGATGCACACAGTGGATTCAAATGCATGCAAGTAACATATGATGAGCATAGTAATTTAGATGGCTTTAAAAAAAGGATGCCCGAGCCACTGCATCGATTGATGCATACATCCATCAAGATGGTTTAACTTGTGATTATAGTTCTGGATCTAATAATTAAGATGGATAAATTAGTACTAGCTAGAACATGACTAATCCCAATCTACTCGATGAATTGATCATACATAGGTGGATGATTACTGTGATGTGTTGAAGACGGAGATCCATATTACGAATGCAACAATAACAAGATTGTCTAGTCATGCCAAGGATATATGGAAGAGCCCAAGGGGGACGGTGATCCGTATCGAGATCCTTGTTGTACTGGCGGCTTTCTTCTTTCTTTTCCTCGGTGTCTTTGGGCGCTACCGTCGCCAAAGCAGAAACCTGTTCGTCCAGAAAGGTGTCTTTGGCGTTTATACCTTGTCCTCCTCACTGGTAGCCTACACCCTGGGTTCAATGCAGTCCTCCTCTGTAAAGAGCAGCATGTATCGTTTTTGGGCCATATCCCTCTTCATCCTTCATGGTTGCACCGACTCCATCACAGCCCACAGTCTGGGTGACAACAAAGAAATCATGAAAAATATCAGCCAGATGTTGGTCTACTATATGTATGGTGCATTCCTGATTATCAGTTACCCGAACATGACAACCTCAAGGAAGAACATGATGGTTTTTTATCTATTTGGACTCTACGTTGTCAAGTTCACTCACAGAATATCAGCATTTTTCTTGGCAACCGGGTCTGGGAATGTGAGCAAAACGGTTGCTGATTACATGTATCAAAAGCAGAAAATAGGCTGGGTGTTTGATCCAGCCACAATGAAAGGTTGCCATTACCTAGTTGACTGGCCGATTGGGAAATTCAAGCTGGATAATGAGACATATGCAATTGAAATAGCAGCAGATCGTAATGAAGTCATCGACATAGAAAAGATATGGTTATGCAGGTCACTAGGCCGAGAACTCAAGTATGAATGCCTTTCCTTCTCTTTGTGTCATCTATTGAGAAGGCGTATCTTTGGGTTTGCATGCGGTGAATCTAAGATAAATGCACATAATTTTGTATTCAAGGGGCTGCTCTCCGATCCGGAAAATGATTACAGCAGAGTATTCAAGGTGATTGAAACCGAGTTAGCCTTCATATATGATTTCTGCTTCACCAAGTATGCTGTCATCTATTATAAGTTAAGAGCTGCAACAATTTGGTACCTGGTCTCGGTAGCCAGTATATGCTTTGCAATATATGTCGTAGCTACCGATGGGGGTAAATACAACTGTTCTCGTACTAAAGATCAGTCTTTTATCGTCAACACCAAGGCTGATTTTATCATCACCTTTGTGATACTGGCCACCGCTGGTTTGCATGAATTGGTACAGATGCTGATTTTCTATACAAGTATTTGGGGCAGAGTGTCATTTGCTTGTCAGCATATCCGGGAAGAAGAGGCAATGGCGAAAAGAGGAAGGGTTAACTGGTGTTGCATGATGATCATGCTGAGACTAAAAGGGCTTCTAGCGAAGATTGGTGTGCGATGTGGCTCAAACAAAAACCACTGGCTACACGAGCTTGGGCAGCACTCACTGATTGAAGCAGTCAGCTACCGTTCGGATCCATCGGCGGCCAAGGGGAAAGATACTAACTTACTTAGCAAGCTCGTGAAAATTGCGTTGCAGATGGACCAAGGCTTGTATCTCCGTAACATACATCTAAGAAGTACGCAAGCATCCAATGTTCGTGGAAATATAAGGCCTCCTATGAAACTAAATTCACAAGTAAAGAAGGCACTTGTGCTTTCCCTTGTGCGTACTCAAGGAAAGCTAACGAATGGCAAATCATCGTTAGTGGCCAATGAAGCAGGATCTCTCTCATGGGCTTGTGAGTGGGACGTGCATCCCCAAACAGCCTGCATCATCTTGACTTGGCACATTGCAACATCTTACTGTGAGATGATGATAACATCGCGAGGCGGCCCCAGCGGAGAAGAAACCAAGTCATCAGTACACTTCGGCGTCGCCACAGCACTGTCGAGATACTGTGCACACCTGATGGTCTCTCAGCCGAAGCTTCTCCCGGGCAACCGTTACGATACGTCATATGTGTTTGACACAGTTGCTGAGGAAGGGACAAAGTTCCTGCAGAGTGAAACGAACAAATATGAGGCCATGAAAAATCTGATGTTGCCGCCGCCGACAGTCTTCGGGAGAGGCGTGGCACTGGGGAAGCAACTGGAGGTGATGCCGGAGGGCATATGCTGGAAGGTGATGGCTGATTTCTGGGCCGAGATGTTGCTCTACCTTGCACCGTCGGATGAAGTCGATGAGCACATCGAGAAGCTCGCAAATGGTGGGGAGTTCATCACCCACATATGGGCTTTGCTCTCTCACGCAGGCATCCTTGCAAGGGATGACGAGCTTCCAGTTGGATCGGCGTAAACAACAACAATCCACTACACCCTTTATCACTTGGGTCTGTATCTTCTTCTTTTGACCAACTAAGCATGGTGTTCTGTGTGAACATGTATAATGTTTTCTTTTTCTTTTTCTTGAGAATTGCCTTGTATCTATGACATGTTATTTTATAAGTTTCCGACTCGAAGTCTATGTATGCATTTACTGATTTTCGAAATGGGGAACTTAGCCCCAGCCTCTGCATCTACTCAGGGTGTACATACCTTCTTGGCTTATACTGATGTGATAAGGAACGAGCAACTTTGGTCTATATAAGTAAATCGAATTTCCACTTCTAGTCTGTTGAAATGATGCTACTTTGTACAAGGGAATTGTGCTAGTGAAATGTCACACTGAATAAGAGGTGAAAATACTGGAACTGTATGAGAGATTCAGAATAAGAATAGCATTAAAAAAATGCATTGCATCAAGCAGTTTCACAAGGGGTGGTCCCGAAGTAAAGATGCCATGCGGTAGTTATCTTCTGAAATGTTCAGCAGAAACAATCAGTAGTTTGCTAGCAGATAACATCTCCAAGTCACATGAGTCATCACAGAACTCATCCATATTACTCAAATTTACATCTAGAAAATATGTGGTAGAATTCAGTAGAAAAACTGTGCATACTAAGTTCGTTAAATTGTCAAGTCACACATGACCTCAACAGACTAGCTATTTATGCGATCTAACAAAACATGTCGCGATTAAGATGCCGAGTACTGAACTACTGATACCTCAAATTACCAAACATGAAATCTGGGTATTTATGTCAAATGGCTCACATGGTTCTGCGTCCTCTCAGTTGCGTCGTCTACTCATGTATCTAACTACCTTTGCAAGTGTCTCCTGAGCCGCCAATGTCTGGTTGTGGGTGTGGCCAAGCATGACAGTCCTGATACTAATACAGGTTCTGCACAACTCGTAGGCACTGTCAAATAACCCTCTCCTCATCAGTAGCTTCGCTCTTGTCTTGAGGAGCGTTGCTTTCAGCAGTGTCATCTCATGCTAGACGAATTCGTCGACATGGTTGTCTGCCCACAGTTTCTTTTTCCAGCACTGCGATCCCAGCTTCAAGTCTTGTAATCGTGATGCCATTGACTTCTCCGCATCCTCGAGGATGTTGATACACACCTTGAGCAACTCCAATGCTCAGCTACACCGGGAAAATGTCATGAAAGCTTGGATTGACAGGGGCAATGCTATCTTATTTATGAAGACCACCAGGTCGACTGCCTTAAGTTGAACCGCAGGTGGATCTGATTTGAAGCCAAACAATTGAACACGTACCTGTCAACCCATTCAGGGTGTATCATCCAGTTCTTCTTTGGAGTACGAGTCTGCAGGGGCTCGAGGCTCTGCGGATCAGCCTCCAAGTACGCTGCATGATGTTTCTGATCAATCACTGGATCAAGCAACGATCGGGCCACCATATCTGCACACATAACACCATTGTTCACACAGAAAGCTTAGTTCATACATATTACAAATTGTAGCATTGTTCAGATATAGTAAAAATTAAACCATTGATCACAAAGATTACAAATTAATGCATAGTTCATACATATTACAAATTAAAGCATTATTCAGACATACTACAAATTAAAGCATAGTTCGTACATATTACAAATTGAAGCATTGTTCAGACATACTACAAATTAATCCATAGTTCATACATATTACAAATTGAAGCATTGTTCAGACATACTACAAATTAAACCATAGTTCATACATATTACAAATTTGCTACTGTCTCCCTCTAGTTCTTCCCCTCCCACTCCTTCCTCGATTGCTCGTGTCCAAACTGGTTGCACAGAAAACATTGCCTAGTTGGACCACCCGCTTCGGCCTCATCCATATCATTCCTAATGCGCCTTGTCTCCCGTTGACCTCTACTTGTCCGCAATAACCTTGGGTCAGGGATGTACCGCCTTTCATTTGGTATCACCGTAGTAAAATTTCCCACAACTCTATATCCTACCATCTAACCGGTCCAGGTGTTCAGCACGGACTCTTTCATGTAATATGGAGAGATGAAAGAGATTGAGTCCATCCCTAGTTGTCTAGAAGCTGCCAGCACATGCGAGCATGGAAGGTGAAGCAACTTCGGTTTGTTGCATGTGCACTCACACGATGGCCATTCTTCATTTCCAATTCTGACCTCATGTGTTCTCACCGCATTCACACAACCAAACTTATCGGTAGGTAAGCGCACCTCAAACCTCCTTTCCCGATTACCGATGGCCGAACAATGTGTGACATACCCTTCTTCATCTTGTCATCCAT
>NC_061512.1:97156645-97168077 GCF_022539505.1 Lolium rigidum | reverse complement strand
CTACACTACTTAAAAAGGAGGAACATGTTCCCTATTCTGCCACTACAACAATCGTTTCGTTGTTCCTTCGTCCAGCTTTTTTCACTCCCGCACGCGTTCAGATGGGCCAAGTGCCCAGGCCCAACTTCTCCCCTCTTGCCTGAGATATCGCGTCGCCCGCCCGCGCCTGCCGCCACCCTGCGCCGCCGTCCTTCCCACGACGCCCTGGCCAGCAGGGGCCTCCCTTCTTTATCCGCGATGTTGCACCTTTCCTCCCATCTGGGCTCTTCTGAGATCCAGCCGATGGAATCGACGAGATCCCCTTCATAGACCTTCTCTCGCCTGATGCAGAAGAACCACTGGGTGCGACGATGGCCGTCGCTTCCTCCTTGCGCCACGGTTCGGGCTGCGCTTGGCCAAGACGGCACCGGATTGTTGGCCGTCATCAGCGTACCACACGTCGTCGCTGACGACCAAAGAGTGACGGATCTAGCGGGTGGGGCTCAGATCATGAGCTCTTCGACCAAATCTGCTGTGTTGGTAGATTCAACGAGGATGAGGTGATTATTTGTCTGCTCGAATTAGACGGTTCTGAGATTGATGTGCTAACAGCGTCCTTTCTGTTCTAGGTGAGGTATTTCTTCTATCAGATTACTTGTGGTGTTAGCTACTGCCACTTCATGGTGAGGATAGCAACGAAGTAAACTCTTTTCATGAATAAATCTGAAAGTTGTTCTACTCATGAGGTGTGGAATCCTAAATTCGTTTGAACTTTCAGCAAATTTGACACCGGGACATGGAATTGGGGAATACGTTACTGGATGGTAATCCAGCTCCATGTCTCAAGATCTGTGATTTTTTCTACTCCAAGGTACCAAATAGTATTTCCTTGCTCTTTCTTACGGCGTTCTCCTTCAAGGTGCCAACTCTGTCCAACTTCGAATGCTAGGAAAAATACCCTTTTTGCCAACTTTATTAGTGATGTTTCAAACAAATCGTTCAAAACCATATTTTTGCAAGCAGGTGAAAAAGACACCAGATAATAGTGATCTCTGAATCGAGAATAGTGATTGATAGCCCCTTCGATTTGTAGACCCATATATCTTCATCTCTTATTGTATAAGACCTCTTATGGTATCATATGTTTTGGGTACAATGGGGATACTGCTGCATGTAATAAGATCATGCTATCATCTATCCACCTAAATAAAATAGGTTCTCTACATAGTTGCACGTTTTGATGGTAGGACAAAAGATCATCCACTTATAGGCTTATAGTAAATACTGTAGTAAAGACTGTTGCATAGCCATACACTTTTCTTAATTCTGATTTGATAGTAAATATGCATGAAAGGTGACTTGTATTTGGTATTATGTTTGTGTCTAGATCCAACAAGAGAGAAAATTGCCGAGATTACAACTGCTGGGTCACGCTATATAACTACTGTTTCGATCACATATATCTGCAGCCGTAACCTCGTGCAGTATTAGCTTCAATTCACCTCCTTTCATTTATTCTTCTTCTTCTTTCTATTGCTCCAGAAGAATAAACGAATCCACTATATTTTGTTTGTTGCATTCACCACATTACATATCAGGTGCTAATGAGTTCTACGTGTTCTAAAAAGGGGCAATTGCTTTGGTTTAGGTCATTTACTTGGAGTGCCAGTAGATGCAAATCAAAAATATTACACAAGCCTGCTTCTTTCCCTAACTGCTGTTGTAGTATGGTTAGATACCCGTGCTTGTGTATATGAGAGTTTGTGTATTTGTTGAATTCTCCTCTAGATTAAAATCGATGGAACCATGAAAATGATCACAAGGATGCAACAACATTATTTGACATAGAAAACATTACATGGAAGTTCGGGAATACATATGCTAAAGTTTCTTAGTGTTTTTATTGGCAGTCTGAACTGATATTGGGGACTTCAAAGCTTGCAATTATGCCCTATATATGTACCTGGACAAGACCTCCAATTCGTGACCTCCAACCAATTCAGTAAGTTGCACACTCACATATCCTTGCGGAGGTAAAGGTGCATGTGATTGTAAGTTTGTTTGAACCGTCAAAGGGATCGAGTGTCGGATGTCTGCAACGATATATCTATTTGCCCAGTTGAAAATAACTTGAAATCTGTAACCGCAATACCTGACAATTTAGTGTTAACATAATTTTGGGGAATGGTTACCATCAATTTTAAAACTATTATTCTTTCATTTATCCACAGGTGAGCTATGTCAGAAATGAATATGAGTGAGGAGTGTTAGATGGACTGAAGAATTATCTATTGGCTGATTTAGCATTCGTTTAATGTACAACATGGGTAAACTAGATTGCTAATTATGTTGCAGATAATTCTATAATAATCAACTTACTTCTCTTATAGATAACAGTGTATCAACATTCTTTGCCAGGCACTCGAGTTGTGTTTTCCTGTAAATATGGACAAAGAGTAATGTTGATTGAATTTAGGTGAGTTATGTGAGTCATACATGTTCATAAATTACTATTACACATGCATTCTTGGAAATGAGAAACAGTCAAAATATATTTCTGAACTACCGGTTTTATCACTTTCTAATGAGCACTTTCATTGGGAAACTCAAAACTGCATATCATCTTATTTTCAGATGTCCTACAACCGTCTCGCATTTGGTCTGTGATAGGGGAGTTGCTAGATTGGCCGTCCCATCTTCAATTCAGTAACTTCGTGCCTAGGTGCGTCACGGCAAATCTGAATTGTTTTTCTCTCGTTGTGGAGTTGATGTTGGTTGGTGGTCTCTTTGGACCATCGAAATGCCTCTTGGTTTTTGAAAGAAAATGGTGAGAAACCCAACCGACAGTCATGATTGTCCTCTTGACCTCCGTGATGATATGACCAAGTTTACATCACATGCTTTGGACCGAACTAAATTCTGAATACAATTCTTTTTACAACAGCTGATCCTGTCCTGAAAATGTTGGCAGTTCCATGGGGTTTGACTTCAAAGACACTAGCTGATGTATGCTGTCTCACCAGCCTGTAGACTCCTGCTATCCCGAGCACACAAGTTTGTAGACTGCTGCTATCCTGAGCACACAAGTTTGGAACTAGACCTCAACGATACTGCCTGTATGACTATACCGAAACAACTCAAAATCTCCATGTGCATGACATGAAGTTCGTACTGTTTTGTTCATACATCTTTATAGCTTCCCATCTAAGTTCAAAACCTCTTCTTTTGTTGCATCTATTTAATTGTTTTCAAATAAAATTATATGTGTTATATTGTTATCAATGTCACTCATATGGCCTTGAGAAAATAAATAAAATACTAGACTGCAATAATGATTGATTATTTACTTCTAGACATCCTTTTATGTGGCATTCAAAGACATTTTCATTTATCATATAAGAGGGATCGAGGCCTCGGTTAGAAACCAATTGCGTTTTTGTAGTCGGTCCGTTTGAAATGGATAAGGGACCAACCACCGATATGCTAAATATTAGTGGCTTCGTTAACGCTTCTTTATTTTTTAAATAGGTCTCGATACACCAAAAAATTATTAGTGGCATATGTATTCATGTATAATTAAGCTAAATGAATGAATTATTAGGACGACAAAATGTACCCTAAGCAAATTAAATCAACCAATTTGGTATCTTCCAGGCTTCCACCGGTTTCCTTTTCCTAGAGATATTAGTAGTTGGTCCGCTTAAATGGTTCTCGTAATGTGTTTCACCATTTAGGTTTAGAATGTTGACCCTCTAAAAATAGTAGAGTACTAATATATGCCAGGGATACGGATGAGGGCCATATAAAGTACTGCGAGATTGAGCAAGCATGTGGATTTAAAAGGTCCATTTTTTCTCTAATCTTCTTTGAATGCTATGGCAAGATTTTTACAAAATATTTCCAAAACTTATTAGGTATATTAAGGTAAAATTAGCAACTAATAGATATTATTGCACCATGGTCATGTATATAGTTTAGCCAATACATATATTCACAGGCCTGGGTGAGTGGGTATTGGAAGCTAAAACTATGACATGAAGTCATATGGGTGAACGTCTGTACATACCTAGAATTGTGCTGAATGCACCATCTACAAAATGGCCTTTCACGCTGCTGCGCCGGGGAAGTACCCAATCTGATTTTGTTATCCAATGATAATTTACAAAATTCAGGGTCCAAAGCTTGATAAGGTTGGCATCTATTTGTCAAAGACTATGTATTTGCACGGTCAGTACTATGTTGCCCCTCTCATGCTCTTGCCTTCTTGATATATGCATTTTGTATATTCGGTTGATTAATATTGTTCTTGATTGTTTCTTTTAACCAGGGTTCACTCTACTGAAAGCACCAAGCTTCCTGCTCTTCTTGCGTTGGGATTTTTGATGCCAAAATGCTTAAGATAGCTGAGTCTGAAGTGCAAGTTTTTCCATTAGTTTATGTATAATTACATGGAGCTGTTTCATGTGTAACGCTTCAGCTTGAGCATGTCGATTTGGCCCAGTAGGTGTGTCAACTATTGAATTTATGAACATGCTACAGCTGTTTTATGTATATTTTCTACTCCAGTAGCCATTTCCATGCTATGCTATAGTCAGCCCTCTGCTTTCTATACTTCATGTTGTATATAGCTAGCTGCACTCATATATCGTTTCAATCAGTTTACTCGACAATGACATGACTATGGTCTCGTGAAATTAGTTTTTTTCCTTTGCTTTTCTAAATTTTATTTATTTGTCGGACTACCGAAGATAAGCTTTAGCAGGTTAGGCAAACTAGGATATAATTCATAATTTCTTTCTCGTAACTTATACACTTAATTTTCTTCGAGTACAAAAATTTCAGTTCAGCTTAACATGTGCACAGTAACGCTTTAGTTATAACAAACACGAATAGCAGCATGGAATTGTTTTTCTACATGCAACATGGAATTATTTGTGTACTGTCGGAATAACTCTGATACTATCTAGCTTTCACTGCATGTCTCAACATATATCGCTTCATAGTACATACGGAAGAAAGAAAACGTACCAGGAAGTGCCAAACCAGTTCGCATCCGCTCGAGCAGTCCTATTGACTATTTGTCTCATGCGGCTCTCCATACGCCGATGCCTGGTACCAACGAGACACTCATCGTCGCTCAGGAACACGCCGGCTAGGTCGTCGACGCCGGCCGGCTGGATCTTGGCTTGCGGCAGAGCCCCATCGCCCGTAAATGCCAAGAGAATTGCCACTGCCGCGTTGGGTGTCCGGCAGAAGGAAGGTGCGAGGCTGGCCGGCCGGTAACACAAGGCGCGCGGAGCACAACAACGGCTTGACCCGCGCGCCGGCTAGCACGGCAAAGGATGAAGTGAGGCGGTGGCCGTGCATCGATTACTGGCGGTGGCGCCTCAGGTCTCCTTGGTGTTTCATTCATTTCAGTCTCCAGTTACTTTGGTCGCCAGTGGTGACCACTTGCTCTGTTCACTTAGTTCTTTTTTTACCTGTTCAGCTTTTAGCAGCTTTAGAAGAAGAAGAAAATGGTAGGAAGCTAAAACTATGTTCAGTAACTTTTCATTCAACGGCTTAATTGTTTGGCTAATTGTTTGTATTGTGTTACTGCAAAAATAGTTGCCGTTGTTACCTGGATACAGATCTTATTTTATGATTCAATATGAGGGATTATCCATACTGTTAGTATGGCAGGTGAAGTAGGTTACGAGCATGGCTATAGAAATTGCCGAAGGAGACATATAGAAGTTGTATCGTACCACTTTGACAATGTTTTTGAAACTGAAGGTGAAGAAGAGGTGTCGAGCAATTGAAAGAATTCTTGGAGGATCTAGAGATAGTTTCATGCAGCAGCCTAAGGAGCGGCCTAAGGAGATTTTGTTAGAAACGAATATTTGGTGTCATGGCTTGTGATAACCAATGATTTTAAATTAACACGAGAGATATACCTATAAGTAGTATTGATTTTTTAATGATCATAATTTATAATATCTCTAATTTTTTTGTTTTTTTTTTCATAAATGCATTATGAATTATATATGTGTGTTGTGAAATAAAATTTGAGGACCCGTCGCAACGCACGGGCATTTTAACTAGTATTCCATAATGGACTTACAGTAAGGATTGTTTGGATTTTCCAGCATATGACTCTCAGCCAACTGGCGTCTCTCTTTGAAATAATTTATAGTGCCATATAAAATACCCACCACGGGGTTGTCAGCCGCAATGCCATATTTCCTCTAAGAAGGAAGTTGTATGATTTATCAAGATTGGTAGTCATCACTCCATACCTAGCTCCATGTGTGTCATGCAGCAAAGACCACCTTTCTAATGGCTCGTGCTCTATCCACTCTGCAAAAAATTTAATCCGTCTTCCACGCCTCCTTCTAGTATTGGGTGGGTCAAATCCATGCAGGTCACATAGCCCAATAGGATCTGGCTCTATGACTTCCGGAACATGTGTACCCAGTGCTGCAGCCACAACTGTTGCATGAGCTGCTGCTAATGCAGCTCGCGCGGCTCTCCTTTGCTGCACATGGTCCTTAGTGAACTCATCCAGCTTGCGGAGGATAAAAGTGTACTTGCATTCCTGATTCTGATTGCACAATTTCTTGAACAGATTCATAAGACTCTTGCTCCTAAACTGCGAGAAGAAATTGGCCCCCAGGTGGCGCATGCACCACCTACTCTGCATGTTCTTCCATGGCGTCTCTTCATCAGGTCCGGCTTCTTTCAGCATCTTGATAGCCGCAAGTATACCTGCATGCCTATCGTGGAGCACGCACACATTTGGGCGATCTTACACTATCGATTTTTTTAACTGCCTGAAGAACCATAACCAGCTAGGTAACGATCCAGGTTAGTACCCCTAATAGATTTGTTTGCTCTTTTTCTTTGTGCATCATCATGCATCATGCATCATATCATCCATGATTTTATTAAATAAAACTAATTTATAAACCCTCCCTTATTTTTCCCTTTAAATAAACCCTAATCTTTCTCTCCCATAGTTCTTATTTTATAACTAAGTTTTTCCAACTAATCAAGTCTTGAATATAAACGTGCTTTGTTTTGATTAAAAATGAATTAAATATTTTGGAAAACTAGTTTTAATACTCACTCTCATCCTGGTTAAAATCAAAACTGAAAAAGGATTTTTGGATTCAAATAGTTTAAATAAAAATAGAAAAAGAAAACCTAAACCACTAACCCTCTCTAACTCAGCAACCCAACCTCCTGGCCCTTCTCTTTTTCTCCTCGGCGGCCCAACCCCTCTCTATCCCCGGCGGCCAACTCTCTCTTCCTTCCCTTCTTCCTCTGGCCCGCCCCAACCCACCAGCGAAGCGGTACGCTGCTTCCCTCCTTGTCATATTCCTCGTCAGCGATGGGAGCACGCCATCTGCGTGAGGAGCGTGGTCCTCCTCTCCCAACCACCGCGCTCCTTTTTCCTCTCCTTGTAGCCGCGCCCAAACCCTAGCGGTATCCTCCTCTCCCCTTCCTCCCTCGCGCCGCCATCTCTCCTGCTCCCCTAATTCTTTCTCTGCTTCTTCCAACCGAGCACCACCGTAAACCCTCGCCGTTGCCCCACCACCTCCGACCGTCCCCTTGCGTTCGGAGGACACTAGGAGCACCGCCACGTCCTTGATACGTCTCCGATGTATCGATAATTTCTTATGTTCCATGCCATATTATTGATGATACCTACATGTTTTATGCACACTTTATGTCATATTCGTGCATTTTCTGGAACTAACCTATTAACAAGATGCCGAAGAGCCGGTTCTCGTTTTCTCGCTGTTTTTGGTTCCGTAAATCCTAGTAAAGAAATTTTCTCGGAATTGGACGAAATCAAGACCCGGGTCCCTATTTTTCCCGGAGCCTTCCAGAACACCCGAGAGCCGCCGGAGGAAGCCCTGGGGGCCCCACACCACACCCTGGCGCGGCCAGAGGGGGGGCCGCGTCGCCCTATGGTGTGGGCCCCCCAGGCCCCCTCCGAGGCTGCCCTTCCGCCTACTTAAAGCCTCCGTCGCGAAACCCCTGATGCGAAGAACCACGATACGAAAAACCTTCCAGAGCCGCCGCCATCGCGAAGCCAAGATCTGGGGGACAGGAGTCTCTGTTCCGGCACCCTGCCGGAGCGGGGAAGTGCCCCCGGAAGGCTTCTCCATCGACACCGATGCCATCTCCACCGCCATCTTCATCACCGCTGCTGCTCCCATGAGGAGGGAGTAGTTCTCCATCGAGGCTCGGGGCTGTACCGGTAGCTATGTGGTTCATCTCTCTCCTATGTGCTTCAATACAATAATCTCATGAGCTGCCTTACATGATTGAGATTCATATGATGATGCTTGTAATCTAGATGTCACTATGCTAGTCAAGTGAGTTTTACTTATGTGATCTCCGGAGACTCCTTGTCCCACGTGTGTAAAGGTGACAGTGTGTGCACCGTGTGGGTCTCTTAGGCTATATTTCACAGAATACTTACTCACTGTTATGATGGCGTAGTGAAGTGCTTATTTATATCTCTTTATGATTGCAATGTGTTTTTTATCACAATTTATCTATGTGCTACTCTAGTGATGTTATTAAAGTAGTTTATTCCTCCTGCACGGTGTAATGGTGACAGTGTGTGCATCCGTGTTAGTACTTGGCATATGCTATGATCATGATCTCTTGTAGATTGTGGAGTTAATTATCATTATGATAGTATTGATGTGATCTATTCCTCCTACATAGTGTGAAGGTGACAGTGTGCATGCTATGTTAGTACTTGGTTTAGTCGTGTTGATCTTTCTTGCACTCTAAGGTTATTTAAATATGAACATTGAATTGTGGAGCTTGTTAACTCCGGCATTGAGGGTTCGTGTAATCCTACGCAATGTGTTCATCATCCAACAAGAGTGTAGAGTATGCATTTATCTATTCTGTTATGTGATCAAAGTTGAGAGTGTCCACTAGTGAAAGTCTAATCCCTAGGCCTTGTTCCTAAATATCGCTATCGCTGCTTGTTTACTGTTTTTCATTGCGTTACTACTGCTTGCGTTACTACCGCTGCGTTACTACCGCTTGTTTATCGTCCCGGGCAAAGCACTTTTCCGGTGCCGTTGCTACTACTTATTCATACCACCTGTATTTCACTATCTCTTCGCCGAACTAGTGCACCTATTAGGTGTGTTGGGGACACAAGAGACTTCTTGCTTTGTGGTTGCAGGGTTGCATGAGAGGGATATCTTTGACCTCTTCCTCCCTGAGTTCGATAAACCTTGGGTGATCCACTTAAGGGACACTTGCTGCTGTTCTACAAACCTCTGCTCTTGGAGGCCCAACACTGTCTACAAGAATAGAAGCTCCCGTAGACATCAGTCCTCCTCTTCATCCCAGTACAAGAAAATCGAGCTGGAGTGCTCTCAAACAGCGCCAGCACCGCCGTTTCCATCTCAGGTCGTGCGCACTCCGGCGATTTTTCCGGCCGATAATGACCTCCTCCAGCCCCACCGTTTGCGCCTCGAGCTTCTGGGCGAGCAGGTGGTTCTCATCGACCCTATTTTCTGCTCCTCCTCTTCCTGGTTTTGAATTCCGTCGGTGACCCGTTTCCTTCCGCCACAGATCCTCACCACCGGTGCCCCTCCGGCGACTCCCCGACGACGACGCCGCCACCTTCTGGTCAAGTTCGTCGAGGCGGTTCCAACGCGCCCACCCGCTCCTCCTGGTTCGAACCAAATCGGCCGTGTCGCGCTCGACTTGCCGCCGGCGACCGCTCTTTGACTTCTTCCTAGCTTTGCCACGGTGGCAGCTAGCGTGGCCACGGACCCCGCTGATGTCTACGGGTGCTTCTATTCTTGTAGACAGTGTTGGGCCTCCAAGAGCAGAGGTTTGTAGAACAGCAGCAAGTTTTCCCTTAAGTGGATCACCCAAGGTTTATCGAACTCAGGGAGGAAGAGGTCAAAGATATCCCTCTCATGCAACCCTGCAACCACAAAGCAAGAAGTCTCTTATGTCCCCAACACACCTAATAGGTGCACTAGTTCGGCGAAGAGATAGTGAAATACAGGTGGTATGAATATATATAAGCAGTAGTAACGGCGCCAGAAAAGTGCTTGCTGGCGTGCAGTTGATGGTGGTAATATTGCAGGAAGTACAGATGCAGTAAAACAGTAAACAAGCAGCGATAGCAGTATTTAGGAACAAGGCCTAGGGATCATACTTTCACTAGTGGACACTCTCAACATTGATCGCATAATAAATAACTCTTTCTCATATGTGCTACATACACTCTTTTGTTGGATGACAAACACCAGTCGTTGTGTAGGGCTACAAGAGCACCTCAATGCCGGAGTTAACAAGCTCCACAACATTCGATGTTCATATTTAAATAACCTTAGAGCATAATAGATCATTGCAAAATAAACCAAGAACTAACATAGTGCACACACTGTCCACATTACACTATGAAGGAGGAATAGATCACATCAATACTATCATAATGATAATTAACTCCACAATCTACAAGAGATCATGATCATAGCCTACGACAAGAACCACACGGTGCACACACTAGTCACCTTTACACCATGCAGGAGGAATAGACTACTTTAATAACATCACATGAGTAGCACACAACTAGTAGCAATACAAAGCTCATCATATGGATCTCAATCATGTAAAGCAGCTCATGAGATCATTGTATTGAAGTACATAGGAGAGAGATTAACCACATAGCTACCGGTACAGCCCCGAGCCTCGATGGAGAACTACTCCCTCCTCATTGGAGACAGCAGCGTTGATGAAGATGGCGGTGGTGTCGATGGAGGAGCCTTCCGGGGGCACTTCCCCGTCCCGGCGGCGTGCCGGAACAGAGACTCCTGTCCCCCAGATCTTGGCTTCGCGATGGCGGCGGCTCTGGAAGGTTTCTCGTACCGTGGCTTTTTTTTTTGGGGTTTTCGCGACGGAGGCTTTAAGTAGGCGGAAGGGCAACGTGGGGGGGGGGCCACACGAGGGCCCCACACCACAGGTCGGCACGGCCAGGGCCTGGGCCGCGCCGCCCTATGGTGGCGGCGCCTCGTGGCCCCACTTCGACTCCTCTTCGGTCTTCCGGAAGCTTCGTGGCAAAATAGGACCCTGGGCTTTGATTTCGTCCAATTCCGAGAATATTTCGTTACTAGGATTTCTGAAACCAAAAACAAGTAGAAAACAAGAATCGGCTCTTCGGCATCTTGTTAATAGGTTAGTTCAGAATGCACGAATATGACATAAAGTGTGCATAAAACATGTAGATATCATCAATAATGTGGCATGGAACATAAGAAATTATCGATACGTCGGAGACGTATCAGCATCCCCAAGCTTAGTTCTGCTCGTCCCGAGCAGGTAAACGATAACAAAGATAATTTCTGGAGTGACATGCCATCATAACCTTGATCATACTATTGTAAGCATATGTAATGAATGCAGCAATCAAAACAATG
>NC_061512.1:97051142-97156545 GCF_022539505.1 Lolium rigidum | reverse complement strand
CTACTTCCGCTGCCCATTGGAACGGGAGGTGGACGTCGTCTTCATCAACAACCGAACGTGTGACCGAGTACGGAGGTGCTGCCCGTTCGTGGCGCCGGAACCGATCATGATCAAGATCTTCTACGCGCTTTTGCAAGCGGCAAGTGAACGTCTACCGCAGCAACAAGAGCCTCATCTTGTAGGCTTTGGAATCTCTTCAAGGGTGAGACTCGATACCCCCTCGTTGCTACCGTCTTCTAGATTGCATCTTGGCTTGGATTGCGTGTTCGCGGTAGGAAATTTTTTTGTTTTCTATGCAACGTTATCCTACAATAATCATGCATAGGGACAAAACATTATCAATCAAAGCATAAAGTGATATTACAAGTCAAAAATGAAATGATCATAGAGGCTTAAGTTGACTGGTTATAGTAACTAGCAATGATTGGCGCGGCGGCACGCCGCGCTATGTGGTGGCTAGTTGATAGTAATTTTTGCGGTGGTAAATGTGTGTGGGTTGTAGTTAGTATTTTCCATTTAGAATTACGTATAGTCCAATCTTTTAAAGCTCGGTTTTTTTGTATTGTAGCTCTATAATCGGCTAGTATTTTTTGTGTGCTTAGATATGATTCCTACGGGTTGATTGCCGACACGTCTCCTCTCCCGCGACGCAGAGGCGTTTTTCTGGAACTCCCCCGCGACTCCACCTCACCGCCGGTGTCTCACTGGTTCCCCTCCCCTCCGCCAGCCGCTCCGGCGGCGGGAGGTGGGGGGAACCCCGATTCCCAGTGTGTATATAGTGTAGGCGTTTGCAGGGTCCAAGACGGTGGCGCTTTGGCGACGGAGGCGCGGCCGGATTTGGTTTTGCAGGTGACGCTCGTCCTCGTCGGCGGTGGGGCTCGGTGGAGGTCCACGGCGGAGCATCTCCTCTCTCGCGCTCGAAGTCCTCGTGGCTTTCTTGCGCGATCTACCCCTCCCGGAGTCCGGTGTGGCGGATCCAGTGCGAGTTCTTCGGAGATCTGGCAGCAGATCAGGGCCGGGTGGTGGCTGGTGGCGGCGGATGGAGGATCTTCAGATTTCAAGGTTTGACAACAACCCGCGCGCCAGGGGTCTTCTTCCTATCCAAGCGTCTGTGGAGAAGCGGCGGCGGCCACGCCATCGGCACGGCCTCCTCGCCGGCGATGACCTAGGGTTGCAGTAGTGAGTGTAATTTTTTTTTCGTGGAGGTCCTTTCTGTAACTGTTCTGATCTAATGTCATCATGTTTTCCCGCAAAAAAATATATGATTCCTACGTATTGTCTTGTCATTTGGTTGTTGGCTAATCTCGGTGCATGTTTTAGAAACAAAGGTGAAAACGGGTCTTAGTGGATTGGTTGTGTCTGATAGAGAAATTTTATATGTTTGGATTGAGTAAGTGGGTGATCGAGACACACCGCGCCTTTGTTATATATTAACATTATACTGAATTGATAAGTTAGTTAAATGATTAAACATTTTCTCTCGAAGAGTGTTGGGCCTTCGTAGCTATAGCGGTTTGCACTCTTTTTTCATTCAAAATGTATAACCTTTAGTATGCTATAGCGCCCGCATATAAAGTATTAGAATTTCATCCGTGTATCTGACCAAAGGGGTGAGTAGAACATAGGGGTAAGAGAAAGAAAAGAAGCTCGTTCTGCTCGCACATGGAGAAATGGATTCTTGTTACCACGGAGGATCTAATCTTTTGGGGTACGACCCAAACCATAGAAAAAGGAGGTAGGTCCGATTTGGTCATCTAGCCTTTAACACAGGTGAGGGGAATATGGTCGGCCATGGATGGACCGGAGAAAAGCTTCTATGGACGTACGTGTCGCACTCGATGGCCACCTGGATGGCGTCGCTGCTCCGCAGCAGTGTAGGTGGCATTTAAAAGGTGTGGAAGAGATATAGGGACGCTAGCGGAGAGAGCCCTGAGATTTAGGTGATGGAGCCCAAAGCTGGAGGGAGATGTGGCTCTCCGTGGGCATCGATCAGCTCAATAGCCATCACGTAGGAGGTGGAAGGCATGGGAGGTGCGACTAATCGGTATATTCCTCTCTTAGGTTACTGAGAGCAATTTGGTTCGTATGCTTCATTATCATTGGAGAGAATGTAAAAACTGTAAAGCCTTCAGCTCTATCTTTAGTTTGTTTGGTATATTGTATTCCGTTTTCTATATTACAAACCATGTCCTAGTACTACGTAGAGTAGGAAATTATATCTTCGCACTGCATGGAGTGAGACAACAATAGAATAGGTATGATCTTGTGAGCATTATATAGCGTGAAAAAGGAACCACATACCATAGTACAATACAATATTAGAAGGCAGTGAAAAGGATACATAGCATGATAGTAATACAACATACACTACATAAGTCTTATTTATACACGCATCGGCTGTTGAAGGCAATTTAGATACTGGTTAGCTGCAGCCACCGTCTGCAATGGTTTGGTGTTGGCAGATCGCACCGTTTGCAAGAATTTGATATTAGGTCCTCAAACACTGACTCCCTCCAGCTGGCATCTGCAAGAGTTGGCATCTGCAAGAGTTTACAGATAAACATATGTTAGCTTCCACCCAGAGACTTGTGGGACTAATTGCCTGACCATATACCTCCTTATGCACAAACAGTCAATTCTTACTTTTTGCACATGAATTGACTCTATCTATCTATGTATCTTCCTTGATGAAATAGTTGGCCAACATGAAGTAAACAACAATGTTTGTTAAAAGAGGCATTTCAGAAATTATGTATTGGATGCCAAGCATAAGAAATTGGATGATTATCTCACTTTTTCTGATAAAAGAATCAACATATCAAAAACAAAGCTCAAGACTTTCTATTACAAAAGGTTGAACTTTCTTCCTGATCTACATTCTAAGTATAGCTGCCAACTCTGTCAGCGAATGATTTACTAAAAAAACACAAACCAGAGGCTAAGCACCATAGAGTTTCTCGATCCGACAGAAATTGTGCTGCTAGCAGTCAACTACCTAACCAAGGCCTCAAAGAACTGGCAAAAGTCTCATGAAAACCATATCTCAGTCTACAGGATAAAGCAGTGGAAAATCTTCAGCCAAAGAATAATGTATTTCCGTCTATTGTATAGTACGTTTGTATGGTACAAAATATACACTCGGCAGGCCAGGATATGTTTGTACGTAGGAACAGAAACAGTTATTCTTACTCTAGCATAAGATTATGATGGCAGAAAAAAAATTTATAGCGGTGATACCACTAATACGGCAGCACCATTCTGACAGTGAAAACGCACACATACTCTGACTTCCTATATCAAGTTAATCATCAGCATAGTAACGCAATTTAATATTGTCATTCTTCTAGTTTTGTACATAACATCATGGTATTATATTTATATTACGTATGAAATACGATGTTCAAACAAAAAAATTGCTCAAATGAATTATTCTATCAAACTCCCTTACCTCCATTAGACCACCCAAACTGATATGAGGATGGCCAAATTAATGGGATGCTTACAGTATGTACCATGTTGTTCTTCAAGAGATTTCATTGACACGAAATCCACAGTTCTGAAAGCCGAACAGCTTGGTTCACCATCACAGCCAGGTCATGGCACTCAGCTCGGTGCAGCATGGCCAATTTGGGTGTGCACCTTGACCACTGTTGAGAACAATAGCAGCCCTCATCCTTGGCCTGAGCTAGATGTTGCAGCCAATGCTATCTGATAATCCAGATGTTGTCGTCCTGGACTGCGCGCTGCAGCTGTCGCTGCAACACGCAACGGTCACATCCCCACCAGATGATTTCCTCAAGCAATGCGGTATCGAACTGCGCGTGCATACATGGCTGGGTCGCTCACAGGCAGGCCGTTGCCAGCCTCCGCTAGCAGATCCTGCTTAAGGCCTCCATAAAGGAACTCCTCATGGATCTGCATGTACATTGCAAGAGATCTAAATGAGACTAACTATAATACTTGGAATTCAAATTATTAGAGAAAAAGTCACAAACAGTGATACAAAATTCTGAATATGAAATTAGCATAAAAGAAATATCAATTAACAAATTTGTATCCGAATTCAAAATCTGCAAAGCATACATGTAGGATTTGGATCAGCGCCATTCTCTAGCAGTAGCCCAACACATTACCCACCTAAAAATTAAGATTCAGATACCAAAATACAATATAACAAGAACTAATTAACAACAGCGTGTGCTGGATTATTGTTATCCGATTCATTGGGATCCAGGCCGCACTTCAGGAGCCGATGCAACACCAGTTCGTCTCCTCTAGGCGCTGCAGTGCAGAGTGTGATTGGCAGATGAAGCTGACCTCTAGCTAGCATGCGCCTTCAACTCTATGACAAAAGACGAACCCACAACATGGAAGTAAGAATAATTTTAGAGAAGACAATAAAGTTAATTTAAAGTAATAATTTGAAGGTATTATATAGATAGATTGGAGTGAATGTGTTAAACGACATAGAATGATCACAATCTAGCCTAAGAGAATTTTCTAAGGAGATAGTTTCAGGGATAGTGTATGTTTGGCAGGTGTCATCTGACAGACTAAGAATTAACTTCCCCCATCCTTTTGGAAATAGTGAAAAACAGGTTTTGCTGAACTTATATGTATGTGACAATTACTGTTATATTGAGGATAAGATTTGGAGGCGGAGGTAGAAAATTGGCAGGGAACTTGCAAACGGAATCCATATATTGCATCTCGGAAATCAAACTGGTTATATTTCACTACTATTACAGTCTAGATAGTTTTATGTATGAATAGATAACCATTGTTAGAGAAACTTCACTGCACCATGTCATATGATGGATATGTTATTAAAAGAGCCAAAAACGGAAATTCAATTCGGCTCCCGGGTGCGTATGCTCCCTCTACCAACAAAACATATTTCAAAGTGCGGAAAAATTATGACAAAAAATTCTACATGTACATCTCCATAATATATGTGTATGCGTCAAGTTTCACGAAAAAATAATATTTTTTGTGGCCTATGTAAAAAGAGAAAACTTATCCCGTGAAAAGCATTGTTTTCAGCACTGAATTTTGTCTTTTTTATACACGTCACATGATAAGTTCATTTTTTATGAAACGACTTTGTGAGCGAGTAGCACGTGAAGATGTACGTGCGAATTTTTTGTTTCAATTTTTTTGAAATTTAAAATATGTGTAAGATGTATTTCAAAATATAGGGAGCATATGCTCCCATGTTCCAAAACACCACTCCCAAAAATGTATCCTTCCTAGAGAGAGAGAATGATTCAACAAAAAACCTCACTATAATATTGAACAAGGGCATCTATTATTATGCACTCTTAAAATGCAGAACAGGGAACTAAACTATTGTCATACAAAAAGCAGGGCAACTGGGGAGTGATGTTTTGGAACATGGGTGCATATGCTCCCTATATTTTGAAATACATCTTATGTACATTTTAAATTTCAAAAAAATTGAAACAAAAAAATTGTACGTACATCTTCACGTGCTACGCGCTCACAAAGTCGTTTCATAAAATATCGACTTATCATGTGACGTGTGTAAAAAAGACAAAATTCAGTGCTGAAAATAATGCTTTTCACAAGATAAAATTTCTCTTTTTTACATAGACCACAAAAAACATTGGTTTTTCGTGAAACTTAGCAAATGCACATACATTATGGAGATGTACAAGTAGAATTTTTGATCTAAATTTTTTAGCATTTTAAAATATATTTTTTGGTAGAGGGAGCATACGCACCCGGGAGCCGAATTGAATTTCCGGGGCAACTGAAACTATATATTTAATTTTTTATAGGCTCACACTGGCTAGAGAAACACACCAAAACAATGTATGCTATCTAAATCACAACGGATAGAGAAGCAGAAGTATGACGAGTTGACAAGTTCCACCTAGCCTGACCCCCGCGTCGTCCCGCAGTGGCGACTCGGGGGCGAAAACCCTAGATCCACTCGAGCCTCACAATCCAGCCTCCTCCCTCGCCGCCGCCGTGGCCTCGCCGCCGGGCAAAGCCCGTGTGACGTACGGCGGCGGCGGGCCCTCTCTCGCGGCCGTGGGGCAGTGGCGGCGCGGCGCCCGGATGCTCTGCGTGGTGCGAGATCGTCCATGCCGGCGGCTCCGGCTCCCCCGGCGACTTCTCGTGCGGGGGGCGGTGCGTCGACATGGCGGCCGTCGATCCGGTGACCTTTTGCCTGGGTCCGGCTGGGTGTCCAGCGGCCTCTTCCTCCTCCCTCATCCCCTCCGTGGCCCAGCTCCTCGTCTGCGCGACCTGTGCAGTCCCGGCGGAGATACAGCCGTGGCCTTTGATGAGCCCGCTGCCGCTGTGCGGGTCGGTCGGGTCACGCGCGGGTAGGTCCCGTCGGTCGGCCCTGTTCCCCACGGTGACGCTGGTTCTGGGAGCCCGTCGTCGCCGGGGCGTGGAGAGGTTGGGCCGCGGCACGAGCCGGCGTGGTGCCGTCCCTGGACAGCGGCCGCGCGGTTGCTTGGGCGTGGCCTCCAGTATTGCTCCAGTCGCTGCTGCAGGCGAGAAGAAAGGTGTTGGCTTTGCTGGATGCGCGTCTCGCGGTGGCCAGATTCACCAGGGGTTGCAGGTTCTCCAGGAGGCTTGTCTGATGCGTGATGGTCGGCTCGGCTGGCCGTACGCGGGCGGGTGGTCAGCGTCCGACAGGAGGCGGATGCTGGCTTTCGGCTTGATGTGGTAGCCGACACTGTGCCATCGCGGGCGTGGTCTTGGCTCCTGTCCAGTGGCACCCTACGGTTGTAGCTGGCATCCTTGCCGAGCTCTACATAGGATTGTTGCTGTGTGCACCGCGGCGTCGCAGATCTTGGTGTCCTCACCAGTCGGTCTGGGTTGTTTGTGCACAGGCCTTCGGCCGCCGGATGATTCCTTGAGTTGTCCTCGTGGTCGTCCCATGTCGGTTTCGATGAGCGACGCGTGGTGGCCTCTGTTGGTTGGATGGTGGGTCAACGTGGTTTTCGAGCTGTCATGATTGATGGCGGTGTAAGGTTTTTGCCGATGTGTCCTGGTGGGGTTGCCACCCCTACGCGAGTGATGGTCACGGTGCTCCGGGTGAAAGCCCAGCCCGACCTTGTCGGTGCCGGCGATGATGGCAGTTGCACGTCATTTCCTCTTGTGGCGTCGTCGAGGAGCCCCGACTGTCCTCCATCCTTGTGGTCTATCCTCCGGGTGAAAACCCAGATCCGGCTTGGAGCTGAGATTGGACTACGGCGACGTCATTGATGCCGCTTCCTTCTTGAAGGCGTTGTTCTTGGAGGTTTGGCCTTTGGTTGGTACACGAGGCGGTGGTGCTCGCCTTGACTATTTGGCAGATCTTGCTTCCGCTAGCGTTGTGCCAATAAGATTATCTCGGTTGACATGGTTTGCGGACCGCGGAGGATCCTCTGTTGTTGCTCTTGGACTCATGGAAGCACTCGACGAGTATCGTTTCACGGCTGTAGGCATATGTTGCTACAAGCGAGGGGTGCGGCAAGGCATGGCGGAGCGGTGTTCGAGTTGCGAGCAGTGTTGGCAGTCGAGGCATGTGCAGTCAGTTGAAGTCTTTCGTGCCCTTTGGGCCTGTTGGGGCCTTCTCCTCCCACTGAATGGTCCATGCCGGATCTGGATAGCTCAGTGGGGGTTCGAGGTCGCCCCGTCACGGCGAGGACTTCCCTGAAGTGCGCGAAGCTAGTCGACAATGCTGTTAGCTCGCCATCCTTTCTTGGGTTGGCGGACTGTCGCTTTTTGTGCACTTGTTTGGATGGCATCTGGGCCGTTGGTAGTTCGGTGGCGTTTGTTGTAATGTTTGTCTTGCGGCTGTTGGGCGCATCTTGTCTTGAGTGGTCGGGTGTTCGGCCTTGTCTTAGGCTTGTAAACTGTTCTTTCTATCAATGAAATGAAACGCAAGCTTTGCGTTTTCTCGAAAAAGAAGCAGAAGTATAACCTGCATATGAATTGATAGGTCTACTTTTATTCAGACTATCCATATAACCCCTCAAGCCATTGTCCTAGAACAGGCGTCCATTTCTTTCCAGCTGTTCCCCTTTTCTACAGACCACAGCACATGCTTCTTCTTTATATTATTCTGCACTGCACCTTTATCAATTATACATACCGTGTTTCTATATTTTTTCCATGTTATTTTGTACAACGAATATTGCCAGTTCTCAAATTCATTTATATTTTTACATAATCCATTTCAGATTTAAATAACAGTTTTCACCATCTGTGCATGAACTGGAGCATTCTATTCCTAGTAATCTATCTTCTATCCAGTCTTTTGAAAGATTTGTAACTCGAATACAGACAAAACTCATGATTTATTTTACGATTATCATTTATCCTACAATTAGTGTCTAATTTAGTCTGTAGGATGAACAAATAAATTAATTGGATCTCTTCCATTTCATATACTTCAATTCAGTTCTTCTATGTAGGATTCAAAAACAAGTACCGGACCATTTTGCACGAAAAAACATATTTCCACTTTTCATCATAAATAAATAATAACTTCAAGGGACGAATACAAAGCAAAGCCCCCAATGGCCAAATACACATGTGTTGGTGGTGTTGGCCCGTGGGGGAGTCTGAACTTGGAACAAGAAAAATGCTTGCACAAAAAAAAAAGCATTCTAGCGATTTGAGGAACAAATCAAGGCAAAATACATGAACTAAATCACCAACACGGATATGTTTATCCACCAAGATCTGCTATTATCTAAAACATGAAAGAAGAAGCAGCAAGAACATATCAGGCAGCTCTGTGGTCAGGTCTCTCAAGGAAGAAGCATAGCAACAACAACAACCACCGTACTACTCTGATTTCCCCCATCGAGTGCCGCTTCCAGGAGCAGGAAAAAAGTGTAGCCGGCTTGGATTCGTGAAGCAACAACAGAATTGGCTCGCCTTTGTGCAGGAAGAACAGAGGATAGACAATCGAGGGGCAGCAAAGAAAAGCACGGACCATGGCAGTCGTCGCTCTAGTGCTGTTCGTGCGGCCGTAACTCTAGTGATGTTGTTGTTGTTGTCTGATACTCAGCCTCGCCTCCGCAGTCATCACGCCGTGGATGCAGCACATGGGAGGTGATGAGATGAGATCCAGCCACAAAATCGATATCGAGGCGTTGCCGTGTTTGAAGGATCTTAATGGGTTGGAGAATCTCAGGGGACAGAGAGAGGCTACACACCTGTAGGAGAGCCCTGGCCGGAGCGCTCAACTCGCAGAGGATATGCCAAGGCGGTCGGGCTCCATTGGAGTTGCTCTTCACGGCGTGGCCGAGTCGACCGTGGCCTTGTGCAACCCTCCCCACATCGCTCCTCCTCCTCGAGCTATTCGGTGGCGGCGTGGCGGAGACGACGGCATCCTGTCGGAGTCCTCCCCGCGACGCGCCTCCTCCTCAAGGCTCATGCTCATTGGCGTGAGGTCGCGCATTCGACGGCAGACTGGCGCCACCCTCCCGCCATACGCATCCCCGTGCTCGTCGGCGGCGGCGTGGCGGAGCCTCCCACGATGCGCTCGTCGGTGGTGGCGGTGGCCTGGCGGGGCATCCCACGGTACGCCTCCTCCATGTCCTCTTTTGTGTCCCATGCGATATTTTTTTAGAGAGAGGGAAAGAGATAAGGAGATTAGGCTAAGCGGTGAAAGTTGTCGTGGGAAAACGCGTGGCATGCCCACAAAACCAGTACATGCATGGAGCCCACCACATGGAAACCACCGGAAAAATAAAATTACTACACGCACCAAGAACAAAAGTGGTACCAGAATAACACTGCAATTGTCAGCCACGCCTAATTGCTAGCCACACCCTAAAGCACACACAGGGGAAAAACAGAGAAAATCAACCACACAACACAACACGTGTCACCATGTCATGACCTCTTGAAATGGTCTCAAAATTCTCACAGGAAAGAAGTTTGTTGCCAAATAATATAGTACTTATAACATGGTATAAGCATGTGTCAAGTCAACCCAATAAAGCATCAAAGGAGAATACCACAATATTATGCTTTTCTGATAGAAACAACACATGATTCTTTCAATGACACATTATGCACTCTCAGCTATTTGAGACAAGTCATGCTACAACAATAAATACTAAGCATATGCCAAGAATAACATCCAACATGACATGCCAAAGTCTATGCCATAGTCTAGGCAAGCTTCCTTTTGCATCATTATAGTCATGAAACATTTTACTTGTATCCAACACCAATCAACTTATTTGAAATAGCTCTCAGAGATGAAATACATTATGAAGCAGAGAGCTAATCATACATAAATAAAGAATACCAACGAGCTCTGAACAAAATTCAAGTGAAATAACAAGAGCTCAACGCAGTACTAGAAAACTAGAACACTCGCAGAACAATAACCTCTATGCAATTAAAATGGAGCGTGTCTTTATCCAAAACAAATGTGCCGTGATACAACATATGCTACAGCAACCAAAACAAAACAAAAAACCAAAAGAAAATAAAGACGCTCCAAGAATAACACATAGCGTATGAAGCAATAAAAATATAGCGCATAGAGAGATGACATGTTGCTTTGTTGGTGAAGAGGGGATGCCCCCAAGCTTTGATGCTTGTACCTCTCGAATATTTCTTGGGGTGCAGGGGCATCCCCAAGCTTGAGCTTTGGTCCATTCTTCATCTCATCACATAATTCTTCTCTCCCTACACTTGAAAACATCCTTCATACAAAACTTCACACAATTTTCTATTAACAGCATTAGTACAATCAAAATAAATAAATCCCCTTGGGTTAAGTTTTAACATATATCAAACATATATTAAAACATTAGCTACTGTAGCAACTCTTCAACAAGCTCTTTGATCAAAAGAACTAAAAAAGGATATTTAAAAGGCAAATGCAAATAGTGGCAGAAATCTATCAAAACAGAACAACAGGTAAAGATCGATTGTTTCGAAAATCTTCTGTTGCTCATCTCGAAAAATGGTTAACTAGCGAAAGTTCGATAATAACCTGGGGCATATGCCTACAAAATGGCAACTCAAAATTCCGCTCTGGATATTTTTACGAATTTTTATGGTCACAGCACATAATCTGTTTTCAGGATAACAACTTCCCCGAATCTTACTTTCTTTCTATTAGAGGCTATTATTGGCACAAAAACGAAATAAAAATGATAAAGAGAGGTTATTACAGAGGTAATAACTTCCAAAACTCAACAAAAGAAAAATAAAAAAAAATAAAACATGGGTTATCTCCCAAGAGTGCTTCCAAAGAGTGCTTTTTTTAACGCCTTTCAGCTAGGCGCAGAAAAAGAGCAAGCATCAAGTATTATCAAGTGAAGAAGCATCAAGATCAATCATTTCCTCTAAAACACAACTTGTCAAAATAGGCACTTTAGATACCCCTGGAGATGATTCAACATGTAAATCACTCTTAGTTGTACTAAAAAAAATATCAATTTTAAACATATTATGGTGTTTTGGTTTAGTTGCCTTGGGAACATACATGAATTTTTGCTCTTTTCCCACAAAAGTTTTCTTCTTCTTAAACCCAAGAGAGGCAAAGGTTGAACTTAAAGTTTTCATAGCTACCTATAGTTTACCAATACTAAGGTTTATACTATCATGGATATAGCTAACCTCTAAAATAGTGATTCTTGTATTGATACTTTCTATTGATTCATTAATTTGGCTAGCATTATCAAGGCAATTTGGCAAGATTTTCTATAGAGAGCTTAGTCTTTCTATAACATCCTCCAAAGTGTTATCACTTTTAACAACATTAGTAGGTGGGATTCCTACCAAGCTTTCAATTAAATTGCAAGCTTCCAAAGCGGGAGTACCCAGAAAATTACCCCCCGTGAGAGTATCCAAAACATATCTATTCTAGCTAGATAAACCAACATAAAAAAATTGAGGATCATGGTAGAATATTTTTTATTACATCTATGATGAGCATTACTTATTCTATACCAAGCATCTTTCAAAATTTCTCCCCCTTGTTGCTTAAAAGAACGAACCTCAACTTCAGGAATACTCATTTCAGCAGAATTAAAACTAAGCAATAGAAATAACAACTATAATAGAAACTAATTTTTTATCTTTTTGATATAAAGACAACTATAAATGAAACTAATTTTTTGTGTTTTTGATATAATGAAGCAAAAAAGACAAAATAAAGTAATCTAAGCAAAACTATAACAAAGTAAAGAGATTGGATATGAGAGACTCTCCTTGCAGAAATCCTCTTTCTCCCCGCCAACGGCGCCAGAAAAGAGCTTGGTGGCGTGTGCTTGTCGTACGCAGACTTCACACTGTTGGGGAATCCCAAGAGGAAGGTATGATGAGCACGGAAGTAAGTTTTCCCTCAGTAAGAACCAAATTGCATAGCACAAGGCTAGCATTACATCAGAGTTTTACAACGAATAAACATATAGCATGGAATCCTTCATCTTCATGTGCCACAGGCGAGCATGTTGAGGATAGACTCGTAACCCTATTTGAATCTTACTCGTTGAAAATCTGCAACAGGTAAAGTTACAGCCAAAAACATTTGGTCAATACTTTGAATGTATTGGCAAGATGTCACTATTTAGTGGACACAAATGACGCCTAATACCTACATGTATATTTGGCTGGTGGAGTTTAGGCTCTTTGCAGAAAAGCGGGCATTTTCCCTATCTTTTGTAAACATCATTTTTCTTTGAAAATATAACCCTAAAAGCATGAACCCAAGTTCTCATCACGCTGGCTCACCAGGGATAGACACTAGAGTCCAGCTTAATGCTACCCAAGTTTACCCATCAAGTTTTATTATGAAATTGGGATGAGAGAGATCTTCCAACAACTCCAGGTCTAGTTGCTCAAAGTTGTCCGTAACCGGGGACACGGCTAAGTACTTAGGTTTTACACTCTGCAGAGGTTTGTACACTTTACCCGCACGACTTAGTCAGCCCCTTTTCCACCATGATGCTCATTTTGCTCAAATGGTTGGAAGAAGACTAAGACGAGACTGCTTTCGGAAGTAGGACCCTGAGCCCTCTGGACGGACCCATACCAACCTACACATCTACATCTGCTGGTCACGTCGGGACAGGTCCCTACAACCTACTTAGTCAAGACAGAGCCCATATGACATGCGGCTGTACAAGAAGCTACTAAACATGAAACCTGTCCAATCTCTTTTGTTCCTGGGCGGCGGACCCCACCAATTTTCACCGTGCAGACGCTCCACTCATACCAATCCGCCCATGTGTTTCATTTATCAAGTTGTTTTCATTTATAACAAAAACATATTTCTTCATCTCATCTCATCTCATCATGATATCCCAACCACGTAACTAATAGCATGGCTAAGCAAAACTACCTACGATGGCAACTTAAGGGAAACTAGAGGAAATCCTAAGACTATAGAATTAGCATAGCATAGCATATACTTTGAAAACATCCTACACATGCAATATCTACTAAGTAAAAACTACATGCATAGAAAACATAGGACATGAGTGACACTTGCCTTTTTGGTCAATTGTAGAGTGTTCTCTTTGTCTCAGCAATATACGTAACTCTCCGTACTATCTATAAGATAAAATAACACAACATAAACACACATTCCAACAACAACAAAATCAAGCAGGGCAAACAAACTATTTCGAAAGTTTTGTTATGCATTTGGTTTTAGTCTATATATCTTTTGTGGCTCGGTGTGAAATGAATATAGAACATTCGGATGGCTAGGTAAGAATGGATCAATATGGAGTATGGTGGATAAGTAAAACCATAAGGACCACTACGGTAATAGGAATAATTATTTTCCAAAACAATTATAGAGTTACTTCTATAGTGATAATACTTAAATCCTCACATTTGAATTCGAATACTTGAACTAATTTCATATATTCGGAAAGTTGTGCTGCTGGATAGATGGTTTCATTATCTTCTATTATCCATAGGACACAATTTAATACTCCCTCTGTTCCATTCTATAGTGCCTATAGTTTTTTGGCACGGAAATTAGCGCAAGAGTATTTTTTACACAAGACCCCTAGCTAAACAATTTGAGATCAACGTAAAATTTGGGAAATCCATATCTTACTAACTTACCATAACAAATTTGGGAGCTGAACGATTTGGGAGCTGAATGGGGAGGGGGTAATTGAAAAAAATCTAAGCTACAACCTTATATTCTGAAACAAATACCAAAAATCTATAGGCACTATAGAAAGGAACGGAGGGAGTAGGATTTATAGATTATAAGTTATGACAAAATACTCTATATCTCTCATTTGAAACTTGAGTATTTTATGTATGTCAGAACATGAGATTGATAGTTTCATTGGATTGTATAATTTCTAACGTTTTCAAGGATATCAAATTTACCGGATTGAGCTAAGTAGAACTCCAGATATGATTTTTGAAAGTTCGCGGTAGTTTCTATCAAAAATGACGAAAACAGAGTTAGATGTGGAAGCGGCTGAATCTGACGTTGAAGTGTATGGTTTGTATATCTGAACTTGTACATGAACATTGAGCTAGTCTCCAGGAAGTTTATATCTGGTTGACGTGAACTAGTTCAAAAGTAGATCAATCGATCAGACGTATTGAAAAGAAAACTTAGAAGTGTATGTGGCAGAACTTGAGAAGCTCGTAGCTGTTCAGTTATTAGTAGTCTAACACTAATCTAGTCTAACGTGTAAAAGACATTGGCATACCGCTGGTGTGCAAGACGGACCGAGAAGAATATCTGGCGATGGGTCGGTGTGGTCATTCATTTGATTGGCGGCATCATTTCTTTGACACCCTGGTGCGCTGCTGGCTGGGAAAAAAAGTTGTGAAAAGAGGATTAATAACAGAGCGGAGTAAGGGCTCGGAAGCAGCTGCAGTCGACAGAAACCTCGTCTTTGAAGCTTCAGAAACAAGTAACTTCGGTGTAATCTGTTTTGTGGTGTAGGACCTTGGGAGCCTTCACGATTTGCGGAAAAATGGAACGGAGAGGTGCGTCTCTTCACGGAGCAGTCGTTCGTCCGCAGCAGTGACCCTCCTAGTCCCGAACGGCAGCGGTGCTCGGCTGGACTGCGGTCGTCGGCGTCGGCCGTCCTCGTGGAGATGGTCTCGGCTGCGGGTAGAAGCACTCGAGCCTTTCAGGATAAGCATACGGTCTAAATAAAAAGGGAAGAAGGAAGAACCAGGGCCTAAGTACCTTGGTACTTGACGAAGGCAACGATGACATCGCCGTAGCCAGCGGAAGAACGACAACACGACCAACATCGATGATATGATGCAACACCATGTCCTAGAGGAATGCCTTGACGTAGGTAATCTCCTGGTGCAGGGCATCGACGAGACGATCACCGAGGACATCGGAATCTAGCGATGAACTCGATCGATTTTGTGGTTAAGAATGGCATGGTTGGTATGGTGTGCGTAGACCTTCTCTCGAGATACTTAGTGAAGAAAAGTGGCGGAGTAAAGTGAGAGGCACAGAGTGACGCGCTTAGATAGTCCCGGAATTGTGTGAGCTGGCAGATCGGGAGAGGTGTGCCACCGGTTGGCATTCGGTGCACGACGTCGGTCTGGGTGATTAAGTCAATAAAATGCGACATAAATTGTCTGAATGGATTCTTCATTATATTTCCAATAACTTTCGTGTTAAACTTGACAAGAAACGGTCGATGGAATTGATGGGAGGATGAGAGGAAAGACTAACTGTCATGGACGCACGTTTCCTGGACATGAACGCGAAGGTGAGGAGGAAGACGAGCGGGAGCTCGCTCGGGTGGGCTAGGAAAAGGAATGGGCCACTTGGGCCACTTTGGGCCTTTTTTTATTCTTCTTCTTTATTTTCTGTTTCTATTTAGGAATGGGTTTATCTTTTATTGGAATTGATATTGCAATCCAATTTGATTCAAAACTGGTTAAAACATCTCAGAAATTTTTGAAATAAAAACCAGTGCAAAGCATGCTGAAAATAGAACATTTTGGCTTTGTTCGTACTTCAATTTTTTTTGAAAACTATGAACAATGCCCACAGGGCTATATGACACCTTTATGTCTATTTTTTTTAAGGATAGGGAGAAGCTTTTGAATTTCAAAATATTTTAGAAACAGGATTCAGTATTGTTTACAATACTTCGAAACCAAAATGTTTATGAAAATATTATTTTGGGGAACACTTTAAATACTACTTAAAAGTTTTAATTCCTTGTGAATTTCAATCAAGTCAACCATCAAGCACATAATTTTATTTTTATTTGACATTCCAAATTAGAAAAAATTTGGGATGTTACACACCGGTATGTCTTTAATCAGGAACGGTGACATCCTCCGGTAGCTTTTACGTCATCTTCTGCTTTGGCCTCAGAGCTTCGTTTAAAGCTGAAGTGCTTCGCTCATCCTTGTCCTCTAGCCCTTGAGGGAATCTTTGACCAGACTGCCGACGTGCTACAGTGTAGCCTGTGCCGGTAATCCGGTACCTTCTTAGCCTATTCCGGTATACCCCTCCAGGGATACCGGTATAGTTTCACTTGCCACGAACTTAACTTTATTGTACGGAACAATCTTTAAACCGGTACCTTTACAGCCTAAACAAGGCTAGTTTGGCATGCCATTGGCATACCGGGGGTCATCCCCCAACAATCAGTTAGCCTTATAGAATCAAGTCATTTTGCAATTGAGGCTAATGAGGGGCGGGGGCTTACTCCCCTATGTTAAAGCACAAATGTCATGAGACCTCGCAAAGACATGCTTGGGTCCATATAATGACATTGGGTCTATTTATGTTGCACACAAAGGTATGCATCATACCAAGAAATGGTAAGATGACTATCCCCATATGAGCTGCTCAACTAAGCTAGATAGCAAGATAAATGCAAGAATATAGTGCAAGAAGTTGTTCAATCTAAGTTGTTAGAATCAAGAATACCAGTTCCCCTCTCAAGTTTACAAATCGGGCTTCATCCAAAGGCTTAGTGAAAATATCCGCTAATTGGTACGTTGTTCCCACACGAGTGAGATCAATGTCCCCTTTGGCGACATGATCACGTAGGAAGTGATGGTGAATGTCAATGTGTTTTGTGCGGCAATGTTGAATTGGATTATTGGCGATCTTTATTGCACTTTTGTTGTCACATAGAAGAGGCACCGTACCAAGAGACACAACATAGTCTTTCAAGGTTTGCTTCATCCATAACAACTGAGTGCAACAAGATGCCGCCGATATGTATTCGGCTTCGGTGGTAGATAAGGCAGTGGAGTTTTGTTTCTTGGATGACCAACTCACTAATGACCGGTCAATAAATTGGCAAGCCCCAGAGGTAGACTTCCGTTCAACCTTATCACCAGCCCAATCGGAATACGAATAGCCTATGAGTTCAAAGGTTGACCCCTTTGGATACCACAGCCCGAGAGTAGGAGTGAGAACAAGATATCTTAGAAACCGTTTGTCCTTAGGAGCAGATTGAAAACGAGCACACATCCCTACACTTAGCATGATATATATTCGGCCTAGAAGCACAAAGGTAGAGCAAGGATCCTATCATGGAACAGTATACCTTTATGTCCACATCCTTCTCACCATCACATGAGCCAAGTTGCTCCTTTATGGGCATAGGTGTCTTCATTGGGCTTGCATTGGTCATGTCAAACTTCTTGAGCATGTCCCTCATATTTTTCTTGAGAAATGAAGGTGCCTTTTGCAAGTTGCCTCACTTGGAAGCCTAGAAAGAACTTCAACTCCCCCATCATGGACATCTCAAATCTCTCCTAGTCATCAGTAGCTCAAAAGCTTTGTTATGATTAGGGTTAGTTCCACCAAATATAATATCATCAACATATATTTGACATAGAAATAGTCCACCCCCTTTAACCCGGTTGCTGAAAAGGGTGGAATCGACCGTACCCATGCTAAACTCATCCTTGAGTAAGAAATCCCTAAGGTACTCATACAAAGCATGTGGAGCTTGCTTGAGACCATAGAGTGCCTTATGGAGTAAATACACATGGTTGGGACGGCATGGGTCTTCGAAACCCGGGGGTTGAGCCACATATGCAGTTTCTTTTAGGGGACCATTCAAAAATGCACTTTTCACATCCATTTGATATAGCTTGAAATTGTGAAAACATGCAAATGCAAGCAAAAGACGAATAGATTCAAGACGGGAAACCGGCGCAAAGGTGTCCTCATAATCCATACCTTCTATTTGGGCAAACCCTTGCGCCACTAACCTTGCTTTATTTCTTATGACGATGCCATTATCATATTGCTTGTTCTTGAACACCCATTTGGTCCCAATGACATTGATGTGATGACCTTTGGGTCTCTCAACTAGAGACCATACTTCATTGCGGGTGAAACATTCCAATTCTTCTTGCATGGCAATTACCCAATCCGGATCAACCAAGGCTTCATGTACCTTGAGTGGCTCAAAACTAGACACAAAAGCACGATGTTGACAATAAGTGATAAGTAGTGCATGGTGTCTACGAGTTACCCCTCCTCTTGAGATGCTACCAAGGACTTGATCTACTTTCATGTCACTTGCCCTTGAAGCAGCCTTGATCTTCCGAATGGTTCGTTCATGATCAATAAATTCATCTCTTGCTAGTACTAGATCATGAGGGACAACTTGAGCTTGGCCATGGGTTGAGGATGATTCTTGAACTGTATCATGGTCTTGCCCAGTGGGTTGAGGGCTTTCTTCTTGTTCTTTGGAATTCGACTCATCTTGAGTAGAGGTTCGATCTTGGGCTGCATTTGATGGTTCAGCTTGAGTTGAGCAAGGCTCCACTTGGGCTGAGCTTGAGGCTTCTACCCCATCATCTTGATCATTAGTGTGGACCTTCGTGGGCCGGATGTGTCCAATGCCCATAAGCTTGATGTCATTAGAAGGATCATCATCACCTGCAACACATGAAACAACTTGCCCACATGGGAGCCATTATCCTCCAAGAACACCACGTCACAAGATACTTCAATAGCCCAAGTGGACTTGTTGTAGTATCTATAGGCGTGAGAGTTCTCCGCATACCCAACAAATGTACCCTCTATAGTTCTAGTTTCAAATTTACCAAGCTTCCCTCTATTGTCTTTAACAAGACATTTGCATCCAAAGACACGAATGTACATGACATTAGGATTGTTACCTGTGAGAAGCTCGTATGGAGTTTTATTATGCAGGGGACGAAGAAAGAGCCGGTCGGAGTAGTGAACAGCTGTAGAGATGGCTTCTCCCCAAAATTTATGGGGTGACTTGAATTCACTCAACAATGTTCTTGCCATCTCAATAATAGTCCGGTTCTTCCTTTCAACAACACCATTTTTTCTGAGGGGTGTATGGAGCTGAGAACGCATGTTTGATGCCCTCACCATCACAAACTCTTGCATAGTGTAGTTCTTGAACTCGGTGCCATTGTCGGTTCTTATCGCCTTGATCTTAGATTCATACATTCTTTGAACCTACTTGGCGAATATGATGAACTCTCTATAGGTCTCATCCTTAGACTTAAGGAGAAAGACCCAAGAGTATCTTGAGTAATCATCAACAATGACCAGTCCATACTTGCTCCCACCAAGAGTATCATAATGTGATGGCCCAAAGAGATCCAAAGGCCTAGAAGTGGTGACGATACTCTTGATAGGATGTCTCTTCTTGAGTTGCTTTCCAGCTACACATGCACTGCACACACGATCTTTCTCAAAGGAAATGCCGGTTAGTCCAACAATTTGCTCACCCTTTAGGAGTTGTTTAAGATTTCTCATATTGACATGACCAACGCGGCGATGCCACAGCCAACCTTCGTCATGTTTGGCCATTAGACATGTGGGGAGTGATGGGCTCTCTTTCGAGAGGTCAACCACATAAAGGTTGTTCTCCACATATCCAACAAGGACCAATTTGAGATCACTCCTAAAGACTTTCACACAATAAATAGTAAAATATGAATTGTAGCAGGCATCTTCAAGGTGATATACAGAAAGAAAATTATAGCCAAGGGATTCAACAAGCATGACCGTCTAAAGGCACAAGTCCTTAGAGATTGCCACCTTGCCATACCCAAGTACATTTCCCTTAGAATTGTCACCAAAGGTGATGCTTAACTTCTTGTTAATATCTTCTATGAATTGGTCAAGCACACATCTTCCTCCGGTCATATGATTGGTGCATCCACTATCAAACACCCATTTTGGACCACCGGAGGAATACCCCTACAAAATTAAGTAGAGTTTTTAGGAACCCATCGATTAATGGGTTCCTTTGTCATGGCAACAAGATCTTCTCCCTCTTCAGCCTCCTTTTCCTCATCTTCTCCCTCTTCATCAGTAATGTACTCAGCCCCAACAAAAGCTCTTCCCTTGTTATTCTTGTATCGTTCGTTGATTGGATTTGGCTTCAATCTTGGCTTGACACCTTTGACAAATTTTGGCTTGTCTACCCTTTTCTCATAAGGGCACTCATTTGCAAACTGACTGTCTTCATCACAGTTGTAGCATGTTCTCTTCTTTTCTTTGGAGGAGTTTTGGTACTTGTTCACGTACTTCTTGACAAGGAAGGCAACATCTGTTTGCATTTCACTAGTTGAAGTCATCTCTACCTCTTCGAGCTCATAAGATTCTTCTCTTTCTTGGTCAGCTCTAGCCTTCAAAGCAAGGTTATGTGAGGATCCATCGGCACGATTCATCGCCATGAGCTTCTCTCCTGCCTTGGCCATGTTGTCATTAGCAGCCACATAAGAGACTAGATCATCTGCGGTCAGATCTACTTGCTTGGTAAGGATTTGCAAGTTGAGGGAAAGGTTGGTGTCCTTCTGCTTGACAACAATCGTGGCAATGACCTTGGAATTTATGAACTCTTCATTCATTTCAAAGCCATCATTGTACTTTTCACATCCAAGGCCCTTGACCTTTACTCGAAGAGCACCAAGCCTTCCATAAGCATCAACAATGGATTCTCCTTCTCTAATCAAAAACAGAGTTGCCTCTGTCTTAGCTGACTGATACGTCTCAAACGTATCCATAATTTCTTATGTTCCATGCTACTTTTATGACAATACTCACATATTTTATACACACTTTACATCATTTATATGCATTTTCCGGCACTAACCTATTGACGAGATGCCGAAGAGCCAGTTGCTGTTTTCTGCTGTTTTTGGTTCCAGAAATCCTACAAAGGAAATATTCTCGGAATTGGACGAAATCAACGCCCAGGGTCTTATTTTTCCACGGAGCTTCCAGAAGACCGAAGAGCATAGGAAGTGGGCCCACGAGGTGGCCAAACCACAGGGTGGCGCGGCCAAGGAGGGGCCCGCGCCGGCCTGTGGTGTGGGCCCTGATGGCGTGCAAGACACACGTCCGTTGGGAACCCCAAGAGGAAGGTGTGATGCGTACAGCAGCAAGTTTTCCCTCAGTTAGAAACCAAGGTTATCGAACCAGTAGGAGTCAAGGAACACGTGAAGGTTGTTGGTGGCGGAGTGTAGTGCGGCGCAACACCAGGGATTCGAGCGCCAACGTGGAACTCGCACAACACAATCAAAGTACTTTGCCCCAATGTAACGAGTGAGGTTGTCAATCTCACCGGCTTGTCGTAAACAAAGAATTAGATGTATAGTGTGGAAGATGATGTTTGTTTGCGAAGAACATTAAAGAACAAGTATTGCGATAGATTGTATTTCAGATGTAAAGAATGGACCGGGGTCCACAGTTCACTAGTGGTGTCTCTCCGATAAGAAATAGCATGTTGGGTGAACAAATTACAGTTGGGCAATTGACAAATAAAGAAGGCATAACAATACACATACATATATCATGATGAGTACTATGAGATTTAATCAAGGCATTACGACAAAGTACATAGACCGCTATCCAGCATGCATCTATGCCTAAAAAGTCCACCTTCAGGTTATCATCCGAACCCCTTCCAGTATTAAGTTGCAAACAACGGACAATTGCATTAAGTATGGTGCGTAATGTAATCAACACAAATATCCTTAGACAAAGCATTGATGTTTTATCCCTAGTGGCAACAAGACATCCACAACCTTAGAACTTTCCGTCACTCGTCCCGCATTCAATGGAGGCATGAACCCACTATCGAGCATAAATACTCCCTCTTGGAGTCACAAGTATCAACTTGGCCGAGCCTCTACTAGCAACGGAGAGCATGCAAGAACATAAACAACATATATGATAGATTGATAATCAACTTGACATAGTATTTAATATTCATCGGATCCCAACAAACACAACATGTAGCATTACAAATAGATGATCTTGATCATGATAGGCAGCTCACAAGATCTAACATGATAGCACAATGAGGAGAAGACAACCATCTAGCTACTACTATGGACCCATAGTCCAGGGGTGAACTACTCACACATCGATCCGGAGGCGATCATGGTGATGAAGAGCCCTCCGGGAGATGATTCCCCTCTCCGGCAGGGTGCCGGAGGCGATCTCCTGAATCCCCCGAGATGGGATGGCGGTGGCGGCGTCTCTGGAAGGTTTTCCGTATCGTGGCTCTCGGTACTGGGGTATTCACGACGAAGGCTTTAAGTAGGCGGAAGTGCAGGTTTTGGGGCGACGCGAGGGCCCCACACGCCAGGGCCGCGCGGCCAAGGCCTGGGCCGCGCCGCCCTGTTGTGTCGGCGCCTCGTCGCCCCACTTCGTTTCCCTTTCGGACTTCTGGAATCTTCGTGCAAAAATAAGACCCCGGGCGTTGATTTCGTCCAATTCCGAGAATATTTCCTTTGTAGGATTTCTGAAACCAAAAACAGACTAGAACAAAGAATCGGCTCTTGGGCATCTCGTGAATAGGTTAGTGCCGGAAAATGCATAATAATGACATATAATGTGTATAAAACATGTGAGTATCATCATAAAAGTAGCATGGAACATAAGAAATTATACATACGTTTGAGACGTATCAAGCATCCCCAAGCTTAGTTCCTACTCGCCCTCGAGTAGGTAAACGATAACAAAGATAATTTCTGAAGTGACATGCTATCATAATCTTGATCAATACTATTGTAAAGCATATGAGATGAATGCAGCGATTCGAAGCAATGGTGAAGACAATGAGTAAACAATTGAATCATATAGCAAAGACTTTTCATGAATAATACTTTCAAGACAAGCATCAATAAGACTTGCATAAGATTTACTCATAAAGCAATAAATTCTTAGTAAAAGCATTGAAGCAACACAAAGGAAGATATAAGTTTCAGCAGTTGCTTTCAACTTCAACATATTTATCTCATGGATAATTGTCAACACAAAGTAATATAACAAGTGCAATAGGTAAACATGTAAGAATCAATGCACACAGTTGATACAAGTATTTGCTTCTGAGATAGAAAGAATAGGTAAACTGACTCAACAATAAAGTAGAAGCATGGCCCTTCGCAGAGGGAAACATGGATTACTATATTTGTGCTAGAGCTTTTCATTTTGAAAACATAGAAACAATTTTGTCAACGGTAGTAATATGTGTTATGTATAAGACATCCTAGAAGTTGCAAGCCTCATGCATAGATTACCAATAGTGCTCGCACCTTGTCCTAATTAGCTTGGATTAACATGGATTATCATTGCATAGCATATGTTTCAACCAAGTGTCACAAAGGGGTACCTCTATGCCGCTCGTACAAAGGTCTAAGGAAAAAGCTCGCATTGGATTTCTCGCTTTTGATTATTCTCAACTTAGACATCCATACCGGGACAACATAGACAACGAGATAATGGACTCCTCTTTAATGCATAAGCATTCAACAACGAGATAATATTCTCATAAGAGATTGAGGATTAATTGTCCAAACTGAAACTTCCACCATGGATCATGGCTTTAGTTAGCGGCCCAATGTTCTTCTCTAACAATATGCATACTCAAACCATTTGATCATGAAAATCGCCCTTACTTCGGACAAGACGAACATGCATAGCAACTCACATGATATTCAACAAAGGTGTAAAAGTTGATGGCGTCCCCGAAACATGGTTACCGCTCAACAAGCAACTTATTAAGAAATAAGATACATAGCTACATATTCTTCACCACAATAGTTTTTAAGGCTATTTTCCCATGAGCTATATATTGCAAAGACAAAGGATAGAATTTTAAAGGTAGCACTCAAGTAATTTACTTTGGAATGGAAGAGAAATACCATGTAGTAGGTAGGTATGGTGGACACAAATGGCATAGTTTTTGGCTCAAGGATTTGGATGCACGAGAAGAATTCCTCTCAATACAAGGCTAGGCTAGCAAGGTTGTTTGAAGAAAACTCAAATATAAAACGGTACAGCAAGACTCACATATGAACATATTGTAAGCATTATAAGACTTTACATCGTCTCCTTGTTGTTCAAACACCTTAACCAGAAAATATCTAGACTCTAGAGAAACCGATCATGCAAACCAAATTTTAACAAGCTATATGTAGTTCTTCATTAATGGGTGCAAAGTACATGATGCAAGAGCTTAAACATGATCTATATGAGCACAACAATTTCAAAGTATCAAATTATTGAAGACATTATACGATTTACCACATGCAGCATTTTCCGTTTCCAACCATATAACAATGAACGAAGTAGTTCAACCTTCGCCATGAACATTAAGAATAAAGCTAAGAACATATGTGTTCATACGAAACAGCGGAGCGTGTCTCTATCCCAAACAAAGAATGCTAGGATCCGATTTTATTCAAACAAAAACAAAAATAAAAGCAAACAGACGCTCCAAGTAAAGCACATAAGATGTGACGGAATAAAAATATAGTTTCACTAGAGGTGACCTGATAAGTTGTCGATGAAGAAGAGATGCCTTGGGCATCCCCAAGCTTAGATGCTTGAGTCTTCTTAAAATATGCAGGGATGAACCACGGGGGCATCCCCAAACTTAGACTTTTCACTCTTCTTGATCATATTGTATCATCCTCCTCTCTTGACCCTTGAAAACTTCCTCCACACCAAACTCAAAACAATCTCATTAGAGGGTTAGTGCATAATTGAAAATTCATATATTCAGAGATGACATAATCATTCTTAACACTTCTGGACATTGCACAAAGCTACTGAAAGTTAATGGAACAAAGATATCCATCAAACATAGCAAAACAGGCAATGCGAAATAAAAGGCAGAATCTGTCAAAACAGAACAGTCCGTAAAAACAAATTTTTTAGAGGCACTGGCCTTCCTCAGATGAAAATTCCCAAATTGAATGAAAGTTGCGTACATATCTGAGGATCACTCACGTAAATTGGCAGATTTTTATAAATTTTCTACAGCAGGGGCGGCTCAATTTCGTGACAGCAAGAAATCTGTTCCTGCGCAGTAATCCAAATCTAGTATTGACTTTACTATCAAAGACTTTACTTGGCACAACAATACAATAAAATAAAGATAAGGAGAGGTTGCTACAGTAGTAACAACTTCCAAGACTCAAATATAGAATAAAGTATAGAAGTAAAATAATGGGTTGTCTCCCATACGCGCTTTTCTTTAACGCCTTTCAGCTAGGCGCAGAAAGTGTGAATCAAGTATTATCAAGAGACGAAGCATCAACATCAATAGGTATCTTAGATGCCCCCTCATCCTTAGTGGTGCTAAGGGATTTGTAAAGTTTAGGCCTATAATAATTTTTTGGCTTAGGCACTTCAGAGGCATACATGAACTTTTGCTCCTTACCCACATAGGCTTTCTCCTTAAACTTAAGAGAAGAAAAAGTTGAACCCAAGGTTCGCATAGCTTCTTCAAGTTCACTAATCCTATGGGTTCGATTATCATGAGTAGCACAAGTTTCTAAAACAGCAATTCTCTCATTAATTCCACCTAGAGATTTATCAAGTTTATCAGTGCTATTAAGTAATATTCCCAATTTAGTCTCAATACTTGGAAGATCTTTCTCTATGCCCTCCAACTTTTTCATGACATCCTCAAGAGAGATTTCAATTTTAGCTTCATTAACAGGTGGTATTCCAATTAGACTCTCAATGATGCAACTAGCTTCTAAAGCAGGAGTGCCTAGGAAATTACCTCCCGCAAGAGTATCAAGAACATACCTATTCCAGCTAGAGATACCAACATAAAAATTCCTAAGTAGTATAATAGTGGAGTGTTTCTTGATGCACCTATGATTAGCATCACTAATTCTATACCAAGCATCTTTAAAACTTTCTCCCCCTTGTTGCTTAAACGAACGAACTTCAACTTCCGGATTACTCATTTTTAGTAATAGTAAATAAAGCAAACTAAATAAAGTAAATGCAAGTAACTAATTTTTTTGTGTTTTTTATATGGAGAACAAGACAGTAAATAAAGTAAAACTAGCAACTAATTTTTTTTGTGTTTTTGATATAAGAGAAAACAAAGCAGTAAATAAAATAAAGTAAAGCAAGACAAAAACAAAGTAAAGAGATTGGATGTGGGAGACTCCCCTTGCAGAGTGTCTTGATCTCCCCGGCAACGGCGCCAGAAAAAATGCTTGATGGCGTGCAAGACACACGTCCGTTGGGAACCCCAAGAGGAAGGTGTGATGCGTACAGCAGCAAGTTTTCCCTCGATAAGAAACCAAGGTTATCGAACCGGTAGGAGTCAAGGAACACGTGAAGGTTGTTGGTGGCGGAGTGTAGTGCGGCGCAACGCCAGGGATTCCGGCGCCAACGTGGAACCTGCACAACACAATCAAAGTACTTTGCCCCAACGTAACAGTGAGGTTATCAATCTCACCGACTTGCTGTAAACAAAGGATTAGATGTATAGTGTGGAAGATGATGTTTGTTTGCGAAGAATAGTAAAGAACAAGTATCGCGATGAGATTGTATTTCAGATGTAAAGAATGGACCGGGGTCCACAGTTCACTAGTGGTGTCTCTCCGATAAGAAATAGCATGTTGGGTGAACAAATTACGAGTTGGGCAATTGACAAATAAAGAAGGCATAACAATGCACATACATATATCATGATGAGTACTATGAGATTTAATCGGGGCATTACGACAAAGTACATAGATCGCTATCCGGCATGCATCTATGCCTAAAAAGTCCACCTTCAGGTTATCATCCGAACCCCTTTCGGTATTAAGTTGCAAACAACGGACAATTGCATTAAGTATGGTGCGTAATGTAATCAACACAAATATCCTTAGACAAAGCATTGATGTTTTATCCCTAGTGGCAACGAGCACATCCACAACCTTAGAACTTTTCGTCACTTGCCCAGATTCAATGGAGGCATGAACCCACTATCGAGCATAAATACTCCCTCTTGGAGGCACAAGTATCAACTTGGCCAGAGACTCTACTAGCAAGGGAGAGCATGCAAGAACATAAACAACATATATGATAGATTGATAATCAACTTGACATAGTATTCAATATTCATCGGATCCCAACAAACACAACATGTAGCATTACAAATAGATGATCTTGATCATGATAGGCAGCTCACAAGATCTAACATGATAGCACAATGAGGAGAAGACAACCATCTAGCTACTACTATGGACCCATAGTCCAGGGGTGAACTACTCACACATCGATCCGGAGGCGATCATGGTGATGAAGAGCCCTCCGGGAGATGATTCCCCTCTCCGGCAGGGTGCCGGAGGCGATCTCCTGAATCCCCCGAGATGGGATTGGCGGCGGCGGCGTCTCTGGAAGGTTTTCCGTATCATGGCTCCCGATACTGGGGTATTCGCGACGAAGGCTTTAAGTAGGCGGAAGGGCGGGTTTAGGGGCGACGCGAGGGCCCCACACGCCAGGGCCGCGCGGCCAAGGCCTGGGCCGCGCCGCCCTGTTGTGTCGGCGCCTCGTCGCCCCACTTCGTTTCCCTTTCGGACTTCTGGAATCTTCGTGCAAAAATAAGACCACTGGGCGTTGATTTCGTCCGGTTCGAGAATATTTCCTTTGTAGGATTTACGAAACCAAAAACAGAGAAAACGACAAGCGGCTCTTCGGCATCTCGTCAATAGGTTAGTGCTTGGAAAATGCATAATAATGACATATAATGTGTATAAAACATGTGAGTATCATCATAAAAGTAGCATGGAACATAAGAAATTATAGATACGTTTGAGACGTATCGGGCCCCTCGTCGACCCTCGACTCCGCCCTTCCGCCTACTTAAACTCTCCGTCGCGAAAACCCTATTACCGAGAGCCACGATACGGAAAAAGTTCCAGAGACGCCGCCGCCGCCAATCCCATCTCGGGGGATTCAGGAGATCGCCTCCGGCACCCTACCGGGGAGGGGAATCATCTCCCGGAGGACTCTACATCACCATGATCGCCTCCGGACTGATGTGTGAGTAGTTCACCCTTGGACTATGGGTCCATAGCAGTAGCTAGATGGTTGTCTTCTCCTCTTGTGCTATCATATTTAGATCTTGTGAGCTGCCTATCATGATCAAGATCGTCTATTTGTAATGCTACATGTTGTGTTTGTTGGGATCCGATGAATATGGAATACTATGTCAAGTTGATTCTCAATCTATCATATATGTGTTGTTTATGTTCTTGCATGCTCTCCGTTGCTAGTAGAGGCTGCGGCCAAGTTGATACTTGTAACTCCAAGAGGGAGTATTTATGCTCGATAGTGGGTTCATGCCTCCATTTAATGCGGGACGGTGACGAAAGTTCTAAGGTTGTGGATGTGCTTGTTGCCACTAGGGATAAAACATCAATGCTTTGTCTAAGGATATTTGTGTTGATTACATTACGCACCATACTTAATGCAATTGTCTGTTGTTTGCAACTTAATACTTGGAAGGGGTGCGGATGCTAACTCGAAGGTGGACTTTTTAGGCATAGATGCATGCTTTGGATAGCGGTCTATGTACTTTGTCGTAATGCCCTAATTAAATCTCATAGTAGTCATCGTGATATGTATGTGCATTGTTATGCCCTCTCTATTTGTGAATTGCCCAACTGTAATTTGTTCACCCAACATGCTATTTATCTTATTGGAGAGACACCACTAGTGAACTGTGGACCCCGGTCCATTCTTTTACATCTCGAAATACAATGTACTGCAAACTCGTTCTCTCTACGTTCTTCGCAAGCAAACATCATTTTCCACACCATACATTTAATCCTTTGTTTACAGTAAGCCGGTGAGATTGACAACCTCACTGTTAAGTTGGGGCAAAGTATTTTGATTGTATTGTGCGGGTTCCACTTTGGCGCCGGAATCCCTGGTGTTGCGCTGCACTACACTCCGTCACCAACAACCTTCACGTGGCCCTTGACTCCTACTGGTTCGATAACTTTGGTTTCTTACTGAGGGAAAACTTGCTGTTGTACGCATCACACCTTCCTCTTGGGGTTCCCAACGAACGTGTGCTTCACGCGTTATCAAGCTCTTTTTCTGGCGCCATTGCCGGGGAGATCAAGACACGCTGCAAGGGGAGTCTCCCACATCCAATCTCTTTACTTTGTTTTTGTCTTGCTTTACTTTACTTTATTTACTATCTTGTTTGCGTTCTCTATATTAAAAACACAAAAAATTGTTACTTGCATTTACTTTATTTTGTTATCATGTCTAGTCCTGCACTTGTTACTCCGTCACCCGAGGAATTGATCTTTACTTTTAAACAAGGGAGTGAGGAGAGTTTTGAAGAAGCTTGGTCTAGAATTTTGGATTTTTATGGTAAAACAGAACCTAGAAAGACTCTAAGTTTGCTTCTTAGTAATTTTTATTTTGGGCTTATTGTTCGTTATAGATATGCTTTGGATGCTTTAGTGGGAGGAGATTTCCTTCACTGCGATGGGGATCAAGCTTTTAATGCCATAAAGAAATTGGTTACATCATCTAGCTCAGCTACTAATTTCGATTCATCTCTTACTAGTATTTATGATAGATTAAACACTCTTGAAACAAATATATCTTGTTTAAAAGAAGGGTACAACCAGATTCGTGAATATTATGATTATGTTTCAGTAAATTTTAAACCTTCAATGTGGATCCCTACTATTAAAGTTGCTATTTGTGGTGAAACTTTTTATGCCCGTTGTGATATTATGCCTGAGTTTTGCCTTATGCCTAAAAGTATCTATGAATCATTGACACTTTGGGAACTTACTGAAGGTGGAGAAGGAATAACTCTTACTGATAATTCTGTTATAATTCCTGATGGGATAGCTGAAGGTGTGTTCACAACCTTTCTTGGAAGAACGGTACCCACTGATTACCTCGTTATTGAATATGTAGGGACAGGACAAATCACACTTGGAAGATCCCTGCTGAAACTCTTGGGAGCAACCATAGATGTGGGAAAAGGTACTCTAAATTTTACTTCTACACCTGGATGCGGTCAAGTATTTCCTAGACCAAAGAGTAAGAATAAGAGTAAGAAGGATAGGCGCAAAGCCCCTGGTAATAATGTTAATGCTTCATCTCTTGATAACACTTAATTCACACTTTCTGCGCCTAGCTGAAAGGCGTTAAAGAAAATCGCTTATGGGAGACAACCCATTATTTTACTTCTGCACTTTTGTTTTATATTTGAGTCTTGGAAGTTGTTACTACTGTAGCAACATCTTCTTATATTTATTTTATTGCATTGTTGTGCCAAGTGAAGTCTTTGATAGTAAGGTTAATACTAGAATTGGATTACTGCACAGAAACAGATTTCTTGCTGTCACGAAATTGAGTAGCCCCGTCTGTAGGTAACTCAGAAAAATCTGCCAATTTACGTGCGTGATCCTCAGATATGTACGCAACTTTCATTCAATTTGAGCTTTTTCATCCGAGCAAGTTAAGTGCCCCTGAAATATTCGTCTTTACGGACTATTCTGTTTTGACAGATTCTGCCTTTTATTTCGCATTGCTGTTTTGCTATGTTGGATGGATTTCTTTGTTCCATTAACTTTCAGTAGCTTTGTGCAATGTCCAGAAGTGTTAAGAATGATTATGTCACCTCTGAATATGTGAATTTTCGATTATGCACTAACCCTCTAATGAGTTTGTTTTGAGTTTGGTGTGGAGGAAGTTTTCAAGGATCAAGAGAGGAGGATGATACAATATGATCAAGAAGAGTGAAGAGTCTAATCTTGGGGATGCCCCCGTGGTTCATCCCTGCATATTTCAGGAAGACTCAAGCATCTAAGCTTGGGGATGCCCAAGGCATCCCCTTCTTCATCGACAACTTATCAGGTCACCTCTAGTGAAACTATATTTTTATTCCGTCACATCTTATGTGCTTTACTTGGAGCGTCTGTATGTTTTTGTTTTTGTTTTTGTTTGAATAAAATCGGATCCTAGCATTCCTTGTGTGGGAGAGAGACACGCTCCGCTGTTTCATATGAACACTGGTGTTCTTAGCTTTACTTTTATTGTTCATGGCGATGGTTGAAACTGCTTCGTTCATTGTTATATGGTTGGAAATAGAAAATGCTTCATGTGGTAATTGGTATAATGTCTTGAATAATTTGATACTTGGCAATTGTTGTGCTAAAATAGATCATGTTTAAGCTCTTGCATCATGTACTTTGTACCCATTAATGAAGAACTACCATAGAGCTTGTTGAAATTTGGTTTGCATGATTGGTCTCTCTAAAGCCTAGATATTTTCTGGTTAAGGTGTTTGAACAACAAGGAAGACAGTGTAGAGTCTTATAATTCTTGCAATATGTTCTTATGTAAGTTTTGCTGTACCGGTTCATACTTGAGTTTGCTTCAAACAACCTTGCTAGCCAAAGCCTTGTATTGAGAGGAATACTTCTCGTGCATCCAAATCCTTGAGCCAAAAAACTATGCCATTTGTGTCCACCATACCTACCCACTACATGGTATTTCTCTGCCATTCCAAAGTAAATTACTTGAGTGCTACCTTTAAAATTCTATTCTTTGTCTTTGCAATATATAGCTCATGGGAAAATAGCCTTAAAAACTATTGTGGTATTGAATATGTTACTTATGTATCTTATTTCTTATAAGTTGCTTGTTGAGCGGTAACCATGTTTCTGGGGACGCCATCAACTGTTTCACCTTTGTTGAATATCATGTGAGTTGCTATGCATGTTCGTCTTGTCTGAAGTAAGGGTGATTTATCATGATCAAATGGTTTGAGTATGCATATTATTAGAGAAGAACATTGGGCCGCCAACTAAAGCCATGAATCATGGTGGAAGTTTCAGTTTGGACATCAATCCTCAATCTCTTATGAGAATATTATCTGTTGTTGAATGCTTATGCATTAAAGAGGAGTCCATTATCTGTTGTCTATGATGTCCCGGTATGGATGTCCTAAGTTGAGATCTATCAAAAACGAGAAATCAAATGCGATCTATCTCCTTGGACCTTTGTACAGGCGATATAGAGGTACCCCTTTGTGACACTTGGTTGAAACATATGTTATGTAATGATAATCCATGTAAATCCAAGCTAATTAGGACAAGGTGCGAGCACTATTGGTACTCTATGCATGAGGCTTGCAACTTATAGGATGTCTTATGCATAACACATATGAATTATTACTACCGTTGACAAAATTGTTTCTATGTTTTCAAAATGAAAAGCTCTAGCACAAAAATAATAATCCATGCTTCCCTCTGCGAAGGACCATTCTTCTACTTTATGTTGAGTCAGTTTACCTACTTCTTTCTGTCTTAGAAGCAAACACTTGTGTCAACTGTGTGCATTGATTCCTACATATTTGCTTATTTGCATTCATCATATTACTTTGTGTTGACAATTATCCATGAGATATACATGTTGAAGTTGAAAGCAACTGCTGAAACTTATATCTTCCTTTGTGTTGCTTCAAATCTTTCTACTAAGAATTTATTGCTTTATGAGTTAACTCCTATGCAAGTCTTATAGATACTTGTCTTGAAAGTACTATTCATGAAAAGTCTTTGCTATATGATTCAGTTGTTTAATCATTGTCTTTACCATTGCTTCGAATCACTTCATTCATCTCATATGCTTTACAATAGTATTGATCAAGATTATGATAGCATGTCACTTCAGAAATTATCCTTTTTATCGTTTACCTACTCGAGGGCGAGTAGGAACTAAGCTTGGGGATACTTGATACGTCTCAAACGTATCCATAATTTCTTATGTTCCATGCTACTTTTATGACAATACTCACATATTTTATACACACTTTACATCATTTATATGCATTTTCCGGCACTAACCTATTGACGAGATGCCGAAGAGCCAGTTGTTGTTTTCTCGCTGTTTTTGGTTTCAGAAATCCTACAAAGGAAATATTCTCGGAATTGGACGAAATCAACGCCCGGGGTCTTATTTTTCCACGGAGCTTCCGAGAAGACCGAAGAGCATACGAAGTGGGGCCACGAGGTGGCCAAACCACGAGGCGGCGCGGCCAAGCGAGGGCCCACGCCGGCCGTGGTGTGGGCCCTCGTCGGCCCTCCGACTCGCCCTTCCGCCTACTTAAACTCTCCGTCGCGAAAACCCTATTACCGAGAGCCACGATGCGGAAAAAGTTCCAGAGACGCCGCCGCCGCCAATCCCATCTCGGGGGATTCAGGAGATCGCCTCCGGCACCCTACCGGGGAGGGGAATCATCTCCCGGAGGACTCTACATCACCATGATCGCCTCCGGACTGATGTGTGAGTAGTTCACCCTTGGACTATGGGTCCATAGCAGTAGCTAGATGGTTTTCTTCTCCTCTTGTGCTATCATGTTTAGATCTTGTGAGCTGCCTATCATGATCAAGATCGTCTATTTGTAATGCTACATGTTGTGTTTGTTGGGATCCGATGAATATGGAATACTATGTCAAGTTGATTATCAATCTATCATATATGTGTTGTTTATGTTCTTGCATGCTCTCCGTTGCTAGTAGAGGCTCGGCCAAGTTGATACTTGTAACTCCAAGAGGGAGTATTTATGCTCGATAGTGGGTTCATGCCTCCATTTAATGCGGGACGAGTGACAGAAAGTTCTAAGGTTGTGGATGTGTTGTTGCCACTAGGGATAAAACATCAATGCTTTGTCTAAGGATATTTGTGTTGATTACATTACGCACCATAGTTAATGCAATTGTCTGTTGTTTGCAACTTAATACTTGGAAGGGTGCGGATGCTAACCTGAAGGTGGACTTTTTAGGCATAGATGCATGCTTGGATAGCGGTCTATGTACTTTGTCGTAATGCCCTGATTAAATCTCATAGTAGTCATCGTGATATGTATGTGCATTGTTATGCCCTCTCTATTTGTGAATTGCCCAACTGTAATTTGTTCACCCAACATGCTATTTATCTTATTGGAGAGACACCACTAGTGAACTGTGGACCCCGGTCCATTCTTTTACATCTGAAATACAATCTATCGCAAACTCGTTCTCTACTTGTTCTTCGCAAACAAAAATCATTTTCCACACCATACGTTTAATCCTTTGTTTACAGCAAGCCGGTGAGATTGACAATCTCACTGTTAAGTTGGGGCAAAGTATTTTGATTGTGTTGTGCAGGTTCCACGTTGGCGCCGGAATCCCTGGTGTTGCGCCGCACTACACTCCGTCACCAACAACCTTCACGTGGCCCTTGACTCCTACTGGTTCGATAATCTTGGTTTCTTACTGAGGGAAACTTGATGTTGTACGCATCACACCTTCCTCTTGGGGTTCCCAACGGACGTGTGCTTCACGCGTTATCACTGACTCATAGAGAGCCTTCTGGATCAGATTAGTTCCCTCTTATAGTACTACAATCCGATCCCAAAGCTCTTTTGCAGAGTCTATATCATTGACTTGATCGAGGAGCTTGCGATTGATGCCACTTCTAATCTTGTCACATGCATAGGCATTAAGTTGACGGTTGTAGAACTCGATGGAGGTCATCTTAATGGGATCTTGTGGCTTACGGTATCCATCCATGATGATCTCCCACATCTCCACACTGCAGCTGTGAATATGAGACTCCATAGAGGATTTCCAAAAAGAAAAATGAGTTCCATCAAAATGTGCAACATTCCCACTATGGTTTATATGAGGCATGGGTGCAGTGTTTTTGGGATAGTCGTGATTGACTTCATGGAAATTTTCCGGAGGGGCCAAAGCCCCACTAGAAGTCCCACTAGTCGGGTTTTTAAGCATAGCACTCATTTGTGTCATTTGGCTTTGGACTTCATCCTCCTTCTTCTTTTTCTCAGCCTCATATGCTAAGAATCTGGATTTCATCTCCTTAACCGAAAGGTTAGAATCTTCATCCAGACCCTCGAATAGTTTATGCATCTCACTCTTAAGGCTGTAAGGCCCTTAAAAAGAGTCCAGGCTCTAATACCAATTGAAAGTTCAGAGATGATAAACCTAGAGGGGGTGAATAGGTTTCTACAAGTTTTAATTATTTCTTTGCAAGTTAGGCTTTGCGGAATATAAAGGTGAGCCTAATGCAAACTAGGTGAGGCACCCTATATGATAATACAAGTAACTCGAGCACGAAGGCTCTCACAGGCAGATATATCATAAGTAAAGTGTTCGGTTAGAGATAACTGATAGCACGCAGAGACGAAGGTTTATTCCCATGTTCCCTTCCTTTGCAAGAAGCTACGTCACGTTTGGAGAGGTGGGGTCCCACGAAGGATTCCCTAGTGCCACGAAGGCTCACCTTCTTCTCCTGAGCCTATCCCATGAAGGAATAGCTCTTTTCACTTGTGGTAGACTTTGAGGCAGCCTCCAGACCTTCAAAATCTTGTCAGGAGCAAATCCACAGCCCGGATGCTTCCGGATGCTTTTGCCCACCAAGAAACCCTAGAGATCATGTATGTTGGTGAATACAAGGGGGAACATGATTTAGCTCAGTGGAATTGTAGATAAAGACCTCCTCTATCTTTTCCCGGAGGGATTCACGTTTGGGTGGAGGAGGACGTAGATCTGAGGCTTTTGGTGTTTCTATCAATGGAGTATGAGAGAGAGAGCTCAAGAACAGTTTGTAGTGTAGTGCTTAAGTGTTCTGAGCTAGGTGAAGGGGTATTTATATGGTCCCTCAAAATCTAGCCCTCAGCATTTCGTAAAAAAGAGGCCGGTGTGCCGGCCCTGCCACCGGGTTGGTCGGTGCCACACCCGGTGGTGCCGGGTAACAGGCCGGACGGGCCAGCAGCCACCGGGCCTGGTGCCGGGCCAGTGCCAAACGACCTTCCAGGCTTACAGTACATCTTCTTCGGTAATCATTGGTGTAGGAGCCGGTGTACGCCGGGTGGTCCGGTGCTGGGTCCGGTGCTGCCGGGCTGGGCGTTGGGCCAGCCGGCAGCAAACGGAGCTGACACCGGGCGAAGGGTGCTGGCTCCCTGGAATCATCTCGGTGTGCACCGGTGCCAGGGCCGGTCTGCACCGGACCAACCGGTGTGGCACCCGGTGCCGCCGAGCCGTACGCCGGCGAGAACTTCCTTTGTTTTCTTCAAAGTTGGGGGGGGGTCTCCCTTCACCTTCTTGTTCCACTAATACACCATTATGCATGTTGGACTAATACCTGAGAATAATCTTGTAGGGATGTATTAGTCCAAATACTTTAGCTACGGTGTCATTGTAACCAAAATAATGGATAAGGGTAAAATAGCCTTACACCATTGCTTCGTGCTCTGAAAAGGGGAGTGTGAAAATGGTAGCGTTTGGCCATTGCTTCGTGCTTTGGAAAGGGGAGAGTGGAGGTGCTAAGGTTTTCCGTGGTCTGGCGGTGGCGCGTGGAGGAAGAAGAAGGGGAAAAGGGGGATATATAGGCGGCCCATCTACGGGCACCTGGCTCATCATTAGCTCCGCCGCGTGGCCACTAGCCTGCTGCTCTGGCCAGTAATGGCGTGCAGAAGACGAGGAGATGACGACGAACGGGTCCACTGGCAGGGTGGGATTCTTCGCGCGTCTTCTCGGCTCTTCGCGTGCTTTTCTCTCCATTCGGCGCTCCCATGCTCTCCTCGGGTAGTTGGGTTCGGCCTGGGATCGTCGGATGAAAACACGGCCCAATCCGGCGTCCATCCGGCGATAACTTTTGGCCTGGGGAGAGATTGCTGGGAAGCCGAGTGGAGATGCTCTCACCATGTGCTAGACGGAATCGGCTCCTCTAAGAGCATCTCCAGCCGCATCCCCCAAAGGCTTTTGGGGCGCGCCGGACATATTTTCGGCCCCAGTCGCGCGCCCCAAAGCCTTCTTCCGTCTGGTGCGGCCAATCCGGTGTCCGGCGCCCCGAGCCCGTCCCCGGTCCACATGGGACGTTCCAAGCGCGCCGGGCACAGCGAGAAGCAAGGAGGGGAGTGGCGGGCCCGACGCGTCATTGACACACGAACGAGGCGTCGCAGCTTAGCCTTAGTGGCGACCGAGGGCAGGCGAGACGTCCTTGTCGTTGCGCCTCCTCCACGCGTCACCGCCATTCGCACTTTACCGCGCGTTCCCGCTTTTTCTTCCCGCGGCTTCTGGCCTCTTCCCGCGCTTTCTTCCCACCTCTTCTCGCGTCGTCGGCTCCTATAAAAGGCCTCCTCCATTCAATGGTCGCCACCACAGCCGCCGGCATCCATTTCTCCGCCGCAAACACATGCCTCGTCGCCTACGCACCACCTACACAATGATGAACCGCGCCGGCGAGAGCCAGTTTCCTACACCACTGTCTCCACCTCCACCTCCATCTCCACCACCACAAGAGTTCGACGTCGACCTGAAGGCTGCGTAGAATGAAGCATGGGAGGAGGCGGCACTAGCGGACACCATGGCGGTATTCAACGCCGCCACGGCAGAAGAGGCGCGCCGGCACCGGGCGGAGGAGATGGGTGAGTGGTGGCATGCAGAGCGGGAGAAGCGGCGATGCCGTGCGGACGAGATGTACGAGCAGCGGCGCATGGAGGAGTTGCAGGAGCGGATGCGGATGCGGGAGCTCAATCAATGGCAGCGGCAGGAGGCGCTGGAGCATCAGCTACGGGAGGAGGCATCGGAAGCAGCGGCCTAGGTGGCGGAGGCGGATGCGTTGGTGGCGGCTGCGGTGGCCCAAATGGAGGAGGAGGAGGAGGCGGAGGGGGAGGAGGTGGAGGATGACAATGACTTCGACTGGTCCGACGACGACGGGCCGGACCCGGAGGAGGCAGTGGCGCAGCAACAGGCGCTCCTCGAGTCGTTTGAGTCGCAGAAGAAGCTGCAGGACGACGCATGTGCCCATGAAGAGGAGCAGGTTCGCCGTGTCGTCGAACTCTCCCTCCAGCAGGAGTAGCTGGGGAGGGTAGGCGACGACGCGGCGAACAACCACTGGCGTCTTCTCGTCACGCTCCGTAGGGAGAGGCGGCGCAGAAGCTGCGGCGGAGGGGAGGCGACGACTGGGCGGGGCCGTCGAACGCACTGTCGGGCGGCCAGTAGGCTTGGGTTAGATAATCTAGATGTTTTCATTCAAACTTGTAAAATATAATTAAATTTGATTGAAAACATTTATTTCATTTTTATTGATTTGGGGCCTCGTTTCGGATACTGTAGGATAACGTTGCATAGAAAACAAAAAATTTCCTACCGCGAACACGCAATCCAAGCCAAGATGCAATCTAGAAGACGGTAGCAACGAGGGCGTATCGAGTCTCACCCTTGAAGAGATTCCAAAGCCTACAAGATGAGGCTCTTGTTGCTGCGGTATGACGTTCACTTGCCGCTTGCAAAAGCGCGTAGAAGATCTTGAAAACCAGGCTGAGATTTTTCCATAACCGGTGTCCTCATGTTAATCTCTAGAAAAAAACCAGGGTCTTTTGCATAATTTTTCCTAATTCCAGGAACCTCTCAAGCAACTTCTTCGAATGAAACAAGGGGCTTTATATCGTTTTTGAAACCTAGTACGTGCCCTCCTAGTTATTTTCCTGAGAAATCTACAAAGATAAAAAAAAAAGAGGTTGAAGGGGAAGGCCAATGGGCCGTTTTTAACCCACTCACTCGGGTAAGAGGCGGCACAGAATTGAAGGCCCTAGAGCCTTCTACTTCGTTTGTACATGAACCCTAGGGCCAACATTGTATCTTTCCTATTACCGATTTTCATAGGACGTGTCACGCTGAGCTTGTGCGGCTTCATTTGCCGCTTGCTTCTCCTTCCGGGCGCAGCTTCTTCCATGATGGCAGCAAACCGCTCGCTTCATCCGTTCGAGCTTCCTCCTCGGGACCTCTTCAGCTGTGCTTCCGGGTCATGAACATGCGCCGATACAGCAGCTGCGGTGGGCTTGTTGAGCTTGACAGTGGAACCGGGCTGAAGTCCGAGCATTCTTCGAGAAAGTGCTGTGCTTGGCTTCTTTGCTAAGAACGTTTGGAACAACAACATCGCAGACCTTGGCGGTGCACCTTCCGGCACGAGAATAGCCATCTCAGCTTCCATATCAGCCTGGAGATCCATTTCCAAAAGATTCATCAATTCAGAAACGAACAGGTCCAAGAATGGTTCACAAAAGTGAAATGAACAAGTCACTTACTATTGCAGCTAGAGCTTCCTCAGAGAAACCATCCTTCTTGCCGTGATGGGTCGCCTTAAAGATGTCGACCGCATCTAGCTCTTCACCTCCGCGCTCCTCCTCTCGGGAAATGATGTTCACCAAGAATCGGAACATAAGCTTGTGGAGACAAGAGTAAGATGCAAAGGAAATTCTCGTAAGAGTGTTCTTACAGCTTGCATACGGATGAGCAAGCATAGCTACGAGAGCCGATCTTTTGGCCAAATTTGACCGCAGAGACGATCGTCCTTGTTCTTGGTACATGTGTTCGCGTGAAGGGCACAATCATGATATTCAGCAATGTGCACACTATAACGATGAGCATCATGTCTACCATGCAAGCACTAATGATCGCAATCGAAGCAAAGAACATACCCTGTGTCTTGGGGTTACCCACGGAGCGCTTAGAGCTTCCCATTCTTCATCTGAGACATCCTTAACAGGGGACTTGATGCTGACTTCATTTGCTGGTACTTTGTCGAAGTAGTCCCTTTTCAGGATGTAGCGCCTGTTCTTCGACACTTTCCGCAGTACGTCATAGCAAGCCTTCTGGATGTCTTCCGACTCTGTGTCCATGTTGAAATTTGCCTACAAAGCAAACAAGGGCAAGGACGAGGTTAGTTATCATGAACTATGAACAATCAAGCAAGCACTCCTATCATCTAACAAATGAACTGGTGATGAAGAAGATTACCCCCATCTTTCCAACGAAGTCGGCCAACAAATTCTCATCCCTCTTGTACAACTTGAAATGCGGAAGGAGCGGCATCTGGCCTCTTGCAAGCATTCCACCCTCCGATGCAAACTTGGCAGCGAGGCAAAGGCTTCTCGGGACGTTTCAGCCCTGGAGGAATCTCAATGGTAAGCTTGACTCCCATCCCCTTGCAAATCTGCTCCAGCCCGGTGCCCTTCCTTTTACGGCCACCGCAGAGCAGTGGTTCCACCGAATAGCATACATACAAAGATCATGTCGAAAGCAAGCACCCACAACCAAAAGAGTTTATAAAGATAAACAAAAAAGGCAATAGATAGTGTGGACAGCTGTCCAACAAAAACTTGCCTTCATCATCCTCGGGATCAAGAAAACCATCGTAATCAAAGTGCCGATGGACCATGACATCGGATGCGATAGGACTCGTGTCCCCGCGAACGATGCTTGCTTCATCGATCCTTTCATCAATCTGCGGTGAGCTACTACGATTGTTGCGGGGCGGAGTATCTTCATTGTTGGTTGCGTACGCTTCACTTGATGTCCTCCTGGTGACTCTTTTGGAAGGAGCTTCGACAACAGGTTCCAGATGCCTCTTTCTCACTCCTGGAGCATCAGCAAACACTCTAATAGGAGGAATTGAACTTTGTTCCTTTAGCAACCTCTTACTCCTCCTCCCTGGGCTTGTCTTTCTAACAGAAGCCTTTTTCTTTCTACTCTTGGGATCCTTCAATGCCTCGCAAAAATAGCAAAACAAAATGGCATTACATCACAGGTTATAGCAAAACAGAAATAAGAAAACAGATACAAGTAATGCCAGCCCTCCAAAGATGATAAGCAGAATGCACCTTCTCAATGTGTTCCCTGATGCGTGTAGTTGACACGTCCGTTGGGAACCCCAAGAGGAAGGTGTGATGCGCACAGCGGCAAGTTTCCCTCAAAAGAAACCAAGGTTTAATCGAACCAGGAGGAGTCAAGAAGCACGTTGAAGGTTGATGGCGGCGGGATGTAGTGCGGCGCAACACCGTAGATTCCGGCGCCAACGTGGAACCCGCACAACACAACCAAAGTACTTTGCCCCAACGAAACGAAGTGAGGTTGTCAATCTCACCGGCTTGCCGTAACAAAGGATTAACCGTATTGTGTGGAAGATGATTGTTTGCAGAGAAAATAGTAAAAACAAGTATTGCAAGCAGATTTGTATTTCAAGTATTAAAAGAATGGACCGGGGTCCACAGCTCACTAGAGGTGTCTCTCCCATAAGATAAAAGCATGTTGGGTGAACAAATTACAGTCGGGCAATTGACAAATAGAGAGGGCATAACAATGCACATACATGACATGATAAGTATAGTGAGATTTAATTGGGCATTACGACAAAGTACATAGACCGCCATCCAACCGCATCTATGCCTAAAAAGTCCACCTTCAGAGTTATCATCCGAACCCCTCCAAGTATTAAGTTGCAAAGCAACGTACAATTGCATTAAGTATGGTGCGTAATGTAATCAACAACTACATCCTCGGACATAGCGCCAATGTTTTATCCCTAGTGGCAACAAGACAACACAACCTTAGAACTTTCTCGTCACCGTCCTGGTGTCAATGCAGCATGAACCCACTATCGAGCATAAATACTCCCTCTTGGAGTTAAAAGTAAAAACTTGGCCGGAGCCTCTACTAGAAACGGAGAGCATGCAAGATCATAAACAACACATATGTAATAACTTGATAATTAACATGACATGGTATTCTCTATCCATCGGATCCCGACAAACACAACATATAGAATTACAGTATAGATGATCTTGATCATGTTAGGCAGCTCACAAGATCCAACAATGAAGCACAATGAGGAGAAGACAACCATCTAGCTACCGCTATGGACCCATAGTCCAGGGGTGAACTACTCACTCATCACTCCGGAGGCGACCATGGCGGTGTAGAGTCCTCCGGGAGATGAATCCCCTCTCCGGCAGGGTGCCGGAGGAGATCTCCGTAATCCCCCGAGATGGGATCGGCGGCGGCGGCGTCTCGCAAGGTTTTCCGTATCGTGGTTTTTCGCATCGGGGTTTCGCGACGGAGGCTTTAAGTAGGCGGAAGGGCAGAGTCGGGGGCCGACGAGGGGCCCACACCATAGGCGGCGCGGCCCCCCTGGGCCGCGCCGCCATGTGGTGTCGCCACCTCGTGGCCCCACTTCGTATGTTCTTCGGTCTTCCGGAAGCTCCGTGGAAAAATAGGCCCCCGGGTCTTCGTTTCGTCCAATTCCGAGAATATTTCGTTACTAGGATTTCTGAAACCAAAAACAGCAGTAAAACAGAACCGGCACTTCGGCATCTTGTTAATAGGTTAGTTCCGTAAAATGCACGAATATGACATAAAGTGTGCATAAAACATGTAGGTATCATCAATAATATGGCATAGAACATAAGAAATTATCGATACGTCGGAGACGTATCAAGCATCCCCAAGCTTAGTTCTCGCTCGTCCCGAGCGGTAAAACGATAACAAAGATAATTTCTGAAGTGATATGCCATCATAACCTTGATCATACTATTTGTAAACATATGTAGTGGATGCAGCGATCAAAACAATGGTAATGACATGAGTAAACAAGTGAATCATAAAGCAAAGACTTTTCATGAATAGTACTTCAAGACAAGTATTAATAAGTCTTGCATAAGAGTTAACTCATAAAGCAATAAATCAAAGTAAAGGTATTGAAGCAACACAAAGGAAGATTAAGTTTCAGCGGTTGCTTTCAACTTGTAACATGTATATCTCATGGATAATTGTCAACATAGAGTAATATAACAAGTACAATATGCAAGTATGTAGGAATCAATGCACAGTTCACACAAGTGTTTGCTTCTTGAGGTGGAGAGAAATAGGTGAACCGACTCAACATAAAAGTAAAGAGAATGGTCCTTCAAAGAGGAAAGCATCGATTGCTATATTTGTGCTAGAGCTTTTATTTTGAAAACATGAAACAATTTTGTCAACGGTAGTAATAAAGCATATGAGTTATGTACATTATATCTTACAAGTTGCAAGTCTCATGCATAGTATACTAATAGTGCCCGCACCTTGTCCTAATTAACTTGGACTACCGGATCTTTGCAATGCACATGTTTTGACCAAGTGTCACAATGGGGTACCTCCATGCCGCCCGTACAAAGGTCTAAGGAGAAAGCTCGCATTTTGGATTTCTCGCTTTTGATTATTCTCAACTTAGACATCCATACCGGGACAACATGGACAACAGATAATGGACTCCTCTTTAATGCATAAGCATGTGGCAACAATTATTATTCTCATATGAGATTGAGGATATATGTCCAAACTGAAACTTCCACCATGAATCATGGCTTTAGTTAGCGGCCCAAAGTTCTTCTCTAACAATATGCATGCTCCAACCATGAAGGTGGTAGATCTCTCTTGCTTCGTACAAGACGGACATGCATAGCAACTCACATGATATCCAACAAAGAATAGTTGATGGCGTCCCCGTAAACATGGTTATCGCTCAACAAGCAACTTAATAAGAGATAAAGTGCATAAGTACATATTCAATACCACAATAGTTTTTAAGCTATTTGTCCCATGAGCTATATATTGCAAAGGTGAATGATGGAATTTTAAAGGTAGCACTCAAGCAATTTACTTTGGAATGGCGGATAAATACCATGTAGTAGGTAGGTATGGTGGACACAAATGGCATAGTGGTTGGCTCAAGTATTTTGGATGCATGAGAAGTATTCCCTCTCGATACAAGGTTTAGGCTAGCAAGGTTATTTGAAACAAACACAAGGATGAACGGTACAGCAAAACTCACATAAAAGACATATGGTAAACATTATAAGACTCCATACCGTCTTCCTTGTTGTTCAAAACTCAATACTAGATGTTATCTAGACTCTAGAGAAACCAAATATGCAAACCAAATTAGCAAGCTCTAAGTATTTCTTCATTAATGGGTGCAAAGTATATGATGCAAGAGCTTAAACATGAGCACAACAATTGCCAAGTATCAAATTATCCAAGACATTTTAGAGTTACTACATGTAGCATTTTCCAATTCCAACCATATAACAATTTAACGAAGAAGAAACTTCGCCATGAATACTATGAGTAGAGCCTAAGGACATATTTGTCCATATGCTACAGCGGAGCGTGTCTCTCTCCCATAAAGTGAATGCTAGGATCCATTTTATTCAAACAAAACAAAAACAAAAACAAACCGACGCTCCAAGCAAAGTACATAAGATGTGACGGAATAAAAATATAGTTTCGTGGGAGGAACCCGATAATGTTGTCGATGAAGAAGGGGATGCCTTGGGCATCCCCAAGCTTAGACGCTTGAGTCTTCTTAATATATGCAGGGGTGAACCACCGGGGCATCCCCAAGCTTAGAGCTTTCACTCTCCTTGATCATATTGCATCATACTCCTCTCTTGATCCTTGAAAACTTCCTCCACACCAAACTCGAAACAACTCATTAGAGGGTTAGTGCATAATAAAAATTCACATGTTCAGAGGTGACACAATCATTCTTAACACTTCTGGACATTGCATAAAGCTACTGGACATTAGTGGATCAAAGAAATTCATCCAACATAGCAAAAGAGGCAATGCGAAATAAAAGACAGAATCTGTCAAAACAGAACAGTCCGTAAAGATGGATTTTATTAGGCCACCAGACTTGCTCAAACGAAAATGCTCAAATTGAATGAAAGTTGCGTACATATCTGAGGATCATGCTCGTAAATTGGCGTAATTTTCTGAGCTACCTACAGGGAGATAGACCCAGATTCGTGACAGCAAAGAAATCTGGAACTCCGCAGTAATCCAAATCTAGTACTTACTTTTCTATCAAAGACTTTACTTGGCACAACAAAACATAAAACTAAGATAAGGAGAGGTTGCTACAGTAGTAAACAACTTCCAAGACACAAATATAAAACAAAAATACTGGAGTAAAAACATGGGTTGTCTCCCATAAGCGCTTTCTTTAACGCCTTTCAGCCTAGGCGCGTAAAGTGTATCTCAAGTAACATCGAGAGATGAAGCATCAACATCATAATTTGTTCTAATAATAGAATCATAAGGTAACTTCATTCTCTTTCTAGGGAAGTGTTCCATACCTTTCTTGAGAGGAAATTGATATTTAATATTACCTTCCTTCATATCAATAGTAGCACCAACGGTTCGAAGAAAAGGTCTTCCCAATATAATGGGGCAAGATGCATTGCATTCAATATCCAAGACAACAAAATCAACGGGGACAAGGTTATTGTTAACCATAATATGAACATTATCAACTTTCCCCAAAGGTTTCTTTTTAGCATTATCAGCGAGATTAACATCCAAATAACAATTTTTCAATGGTGGCAAGTCAAGCATATCATAGACTTTTTTAGGCATAACGTAAATACTTGCACCAAGATCACATAAAGCATTACAATCAAAATCTTTGACTCTCATTTTAATGATGGGCTCCCAACCATCCTCTAGCTTTCTAGGAATAGAAGTTTCAAGTTTTAGTTTCTCTTCTCTAGCTTTTATGAGAGCATTTGTAATATGTTTTGTGAAAGCCAAATTTATAGCACTAGCATTGGGACTTTTAGCAAGTTTTTGTAAGAACTTTATAACTTCAGAGATATGGCAATCATCAAAATCTAAATCATTACAATCTAAAGCAATGGGATTATCATCCCCAAGGTTGGAAAAAATTTCAGCAGCTTTATCACAAGCAGCTTCAGATAGCTTTAGCAGCTTCGTGTAATTTTGCGCGCTTTGCACTAGGAGTAGAAGCATTGCCAACACCAATTATTTTACCATTGATAGTAGGAGGTGCAGCAACATATGAATCATTAGCATTGCTAGTGGTGGTAATAGTCCAAACTTTAGCTACATTTTCCTTTTTAGCTAGTTTTTCATTTTCTTCTCTATCCCACCTAGCACGCAGCTCAGCCATTAATCTTATATTCTCATTAATTCTAACTTGGATGGCATTTGCTGTAGTAACAATTTTATTTTCAATATCCCTATTAGGCATAACTTTCGATTTCAAAAGATCAACATCAGAGGCAAGACTATCAACTCTAGAAACAAGAATATCAATTTTATTGAGCTTTTCCTCAACAGCATTTGTTAAAGGCAGCTTTGTGTACTAATAAATTCTTTAAGCATGGCTTCAAGTCCAGGGGGTGTATTCCTATTATTGTTGTAAGAATTCCCATAAGAATTAGCATAACCGTTACCATTATTATAAGGATATGGCCTATAGTTATTACTAGAATTGTTCCGATAAGCATTGTTGTTGAAATTATTATTTTTAATGAAGTTTACATCAACATGTTCTTCTTGGGCAACCAATGAAGCTAATGGAACATTATTAGGATCAACATTAGTCCTATCATTCGCAAGCATAGACATAATAGCATCAACTTTATCATTCAAGGAAGAGGATTCTTCAACAGAATTTACCTTCTTACCTTGTGGAGCTCTTTCCGTGTGCCATTCAGAGTAATTAACCATCATATTATCAAGGAGCTTTGTTGCTTCACCAAGAGTGATGGACATAAAGGTACCTCCAGCAGCTGAATCCAATAAATTCCGCGAAGAAAAATTTAGTCCCGCATAGAAGGTTTGGATGATCATCCAAGTAGTCGACTCCATGGGTTGGGCAATTTTTAACCAGAGATTTCATTCTTTCCCAAGCTTGAGCAACATGTTCATTATCCAATTGTTTAAAATTCATTATGCTACTCCTCAAAGATATAATTTTAGCAGGGGGATAATATCTACCAATAAAAGCATCCTTGCATTTAGTCCATGAATCAATACTATTCTTAGGCAGAGATAGCAACCAATCTTTAGCTCTTCCTCTTAATGAGAAAGGAAACAATTTTAATTTTATAATGTCACCATCTACATCTTTATACTTTTGCATTTCACATAGTTCAACAAAATTATTGAGATGGGCAGCAAGATCATCGTAACTAACACCGTAAAATTGCTCTCGCATGACAAGATTAAGTAAAGCAGTGTTTAATTTCAAAGAATTCTGCTGTAGTAGCAGGTGGAGCAATAGGTGTGCATAGGAAATCATTATTATTTGTGCTAGTGAAGTCACACAACTTAGTATTTTCAGGGTTGGCCATTTTAGCAATAGTAAATAAAGCAAACTAGATAAAGTAAATGCAAGTAAACTAATTTTTTTGTGTTTTTGATATAGCAAACAAGACAAGAAATAAAGTAAAGCTAGCAACTAATTTTTTTGTGTTTTGATATAATGCAGCAAACAAAGTAGTAAATAAAATAAAGCAAGACAAAAACAAAGTAAAGAGATTGAGAAGTGGAGACTCCCTTGCAGCGTGTCTTGATCTCCCCGACAACGGCGCCGTAAAATATGCTTGATGGCGTGTAGTTGACACGTCCGTTGGGCAACCCCAAGAGGAAGGTATGATGCGCACAGCAGCAAGTTTTCCTCGAAAGAAACCAAGGTTTAATCGAACCAGGAGGAGCCAAGAAGCACGTTGAAGGTTGATGGCGGCGGGATGTAGTGCGGCGCAACACCGAGATTCCGGCGCCAACGTGGAACCCGCACAACACAACCAAAGTACTTTGCCCCAACGAAACAAGTGAGGTTGTCAATCTCACCGGCTTGCCGTAACAAAGGATTAACCGTATTGTGTGGAAGATGATTGTTTGCAGAGAAAACAGTAAAAACAAGTATTGCAGCAGATTTGTATTTCAAGATTAAAGAATGGACCGGGGTCCACAGCTCACTAGAGGTGTCTCTCCCATAAGATAAAAGCATGTTGGGTGAACAAATTACAGTCGGGCAATTGACAAATAGAGAGGGCATAACAATGCACATACATGACATGATAAGTATAGTGAGATTTAATTGGGCATTACGACAAAGTACATAGACCGCCATCCAACCGCATCTATGCCTAAAAAGTCCACCTTCAGAGTTATCGTCCGAACCCCTCCAAGCATTAAGTTGCAAAGCAACAGTACAATTGCATTAAGTATGGTGCGTAATGTAATCAACAACTACATCCTCGGACATAGCGCCAATGTTTTATCCCTAGTGGCAACAAGCACAACACAACCTTAGAACTTTCGTCACTCGTCCCGTGTGTCAATGCAGCATGAACCCACTATCGAGCATAAATACTCCCTCTTGGAGTTAAAAGTAAAAACTTGGCCGGAGCCTCTACTAGAAACGGAGAGCATGCAAGATCATAAACAACACATATGTAATAACTTGATAATTAACATGACATGGTATTCTCTATCCATCGGATCCCGACAAACACAACATATAGAATTACAGATAGATGATCTTGATCATGTTAGGCAGCTCACAAGATCCAACAATGAAGCACAATGAGGAGAAGACAACCATCTAGCTACCGCTATGGACCCATAGTCCAGGGGTGAACTACTCACTCATCACTCCGGAGGCGACCATGGCGGTGTAGAGTCCTCCGGGAGATGAATCCCCTCTCCGGCAGGGTGCCGGAGGAGATCTCCGTAATCCCCCGAGATGGGATCGGCGGCGGCGGCGTCTCGCAAGGTTTTCCGTATCGTGGTTTTTCGCATCGTGGGTTTCGCGACGGAGGCTTTAAGTAGGCGGAAGGGCAGAGTCGGGGGCCGACGAGGGGCCCACACCATAGGGCGGCGCGGCCCCCTTGGCCGCGCCGCCATGTGGTTTGGCCACCTCGTGGCCCCACTTCGTATGTTCTTCGGTCTTCCGGAAGCTCCGTGGAAAAATAGGCCCCGGGTCTTCGTTTCGTCCAATTCCGAGAATATTTCGTTACTAGGATTTCTGAAACCAAAAACAGCAGAAAACAGAACCGGCACTTCGGCATCTTGTTAATAGGTTAGTTCCGTAAAATGCACGAATATGACATAAAGTGTGCATAAAACATGTAGGTATCATCAATAATATGGCATAGAACATAAGAAATTATCGATACGTCGGAGACGTATCATTCCCCTATACTCCCTTCAACCTCCCCATCCTCCTGGTCAACCAATTGGTCATTGCTCGGATGATAATCTGAGCTCTCGCCTTGTGTTATGGCAGATGACTCATCATTTGAAAGTGTGGAACGACCTCCACCTCGACCACCATGTGACTTCCTAAGAATTGACACTACGGCGGGGATACCGAGGGATTGTAAGACACGGTTGTTCCGCATCATTGTCCTAGCCCTGTCCTTCTCTATCTCGGTGAGGGGCGCTTCTTTACATGTATGAGAAAAATATGTAACTATTAGATTGATGGTTGAAATGCATAGAAGCAAGCCAACTCGAACAACTAAGGTAAATTGTTTAATCATAGCAATTTTCAACTTTTAGTTTCATTTAATCCTAGGGTACGAAATATTCGGACAGAGCCAAAAAAAACCCAGCACCCGATTAAAAGCATCAATTAGACACAATGATGTTAGGATGAAGCCGCATACCGACCGAGCTGCTTCTTCCCGAGTCTTTGCCATGCCCGATGTTGATGGGTTGGATATGTCTTGGCACGAAAAGAATAACAATTAGTGACAACGAGATACAACATATGGATGCAATTAAAGAACCAAGCAACATAGGTTCATGTGGATCAACAATCACCTGGTTCACCTTGCTCCTTGAAGTAGGTCAGACCTTGATAGTATTACCTAAGAAGATAACAGGTTATAATCATTAGACATATCCCTTCATACAACAATAGACATGTACACAGAAAAAGCTGTAGGCATGTACAGATAAACAGGGCTCCCAAACTTTGTTTGGGAGAAGTTTCATCAACACAGGATAAAAGGGCAATATAAATGTTCATCGACGAAATATAAAAGGGAATGCCTTGGTAAAGATCTGTACCAAGCAAGATCCGCGACGAGGTAATCATATTATGTACTAGTTGCAGCAAGAAAGATCCGTAGAAGCTAATCATATATGGACTGCAAGTAAACTAGATGTACAATCTACAGAGCCCAAGCCAAGTAAAATCCCCAACAATCACGGACTCGGTTGCGGCGAGACCCACGCCGAGCAAGATCGGCATCACTAATTGATCTGGTTGGATACAGCAAGCAAGATCGGCGGCGAGTAATCATATAGGGACTGCGATGAAACCGGATCTAAATTCTACGAGCACTGAGCCAAGCAAGATCCGCAGCAATCATCGACCGGTTGCGGCAAGACACATGCCAATCAAGATCCGAAGCAACCATGGACTGCTTGCATATAGCAAGCAAGATCGGCGACGAGTAATCATATAGGGACTGCAGAAAACCAAATCTAAAATCTACGAGCTCGAGCCGGGCAAGATCCGCGACAATCATCGACCGGTTGCTTGCAAGAACATGAAAAGCAAGATCCGAAGCAACCATGGACTGGTTGCGGCAAGAACCATGACGAGCCGAGCAACCCACGACCCTGGACAAGCCAAGGAAACAAGCCATGCCACGAAATCCCTAACCCTAACCATGCCATGCCAAGCAAACCGTAACCCTAGCCATGGCCGACGAAACCCTAAGCAGGCCAAGAAAAGGCCATAGAAGAGGGGGGAACTCGCCTGAAGATCTTGTGGCGAGCGTCTACGCACGCGCGGCCGTCGTCGGCGGGTAGCTCTCCGCTCGTCCGCTCGTCGGTGGCCGTCGGCGGGTGGGGATGAGCGGAGTGGGAATTGGGGTTCGTACTGCACCGGAGTGGGAGGGGAATTGGGGAATTGAGGGAGCTCGTACGGGATTTGACTGAAATGTCCCTCCTTTCCAGCTTAGGTTAGTGGCGTTTCGGACATTTGCCCTCCTTTCCAGCTTAGGTTAGTGGCGGGCGGATTCAAAACATTTCGCTGGAGTCGGCGGGAGAAGGTCGGGCGGGAGAGTTTTGGGGTTTTGGAGGGTTTTGGGGTTTTGGGGTTTTGGAGGGAATTTTTGGGGCTTTTTTGTGCAAAACAATAATAATTAAATGCGCAATAATGCATATAATTTGGTGTAGGTTAAAATATTTTTAAAAACGAGAATATCATGTAATTAAACGTGTGTCACCTTCATTCCTTTAATGATAATAATATAGGGATATATGAAACTCCTAGAATCCTTAATATTTAAATTATATAAAAAAATCGAGAAAATGTTTGGTTAATTAGGTCAAATAATATATGTCTCTTGCACACACTAATTATATGCTTATCATAAGGCATATGCAAGCTTTATCCCATTCTATATACATCAAGATTACGAACGTGGCAGTTCGATCGTGAAGGATTCTCCTAGCTAGAATGTCGTCTCCGCTCGATTTTTTGGCTCCGTTTAATTTGCCAACTGCGCAAAACGGGGCCGCCGGGACATGCGGTATGGCCGTACCGGGCGCGCGCATGCACCCGTCCGCCAACGCGCGAAATGGAAAACATTTAGCACATAAAATGACGCGTCCTAGACCTAAAAACATGTTTCCCTCCATTTATTGAGCCAAGGAAAGTGTGGCCCCAGTTCAAATCCTCCCGGTCAGTTTCCAGCGGATTCGGCGGGACACCGCGAGAAGCGGGAGGGATTCCCAGATGGCTACCGCGCGCATACGGCATGTGATAGGTGGTGCGTAGGAGGTATCCTACCGCTGCGCGGAGGTCTCGCGCAATACTAAAATGCGCACCATGTAGCCCCTTCACAAAAAAAAGCCCTTCCGGCACCCCGAAAATGGAAAAACCGTCGCCCGTGGTTCGGATTGGAAATCCGCGACACGGGCCTTGCTTCCCATCCTAAGTCCACGCACGTGCCAAATATGGCCTCGTTCCGACAAACTATGTGGTGAAACGGGCCGTTTCCTACTCATTTCCCCTAAAAGCCATAGAACTCCGGACGTGATAGCCCTATTCGTGAAGGGTTTTTCTAGATAATTGCCGTATCCCAATTCCGTCTTTTGAAGTGGTTACCAGGACACATAAAATGACGCCACGCGGCTCCGCTCGATTTTTTGGCTCCGTTTAATTTGCCAACTGCGCAAAACGGGGTCGTCGGGACATGCGGTATGGCCGTACCGGACGCGCGCGTGCACCCGTCCGCCAACGCGCGAAACGGAAAACATTTAGCACATAAAATGACGTGTCCTAGACCTAAAAACATTTTCCCCTCCATTTATTGAGCAAAAGAAAGTGTGGCCCCAGTTCAAATCCGGTCAGTTTCCAGCGGATTCGGCGGGACACCGCAGGAAGCGGGAGGGATTCCCAGATGGCTACCGCGCGCATACGGCATGTGATAGGTGGTGCGTAGGAGGTATCCTACCGCTGCGCGGAGGTCTCGCGCAATACTAAAATGCGCACCATGTAGCCCCTTCACAAAAAAAAGCCCTTCCGGCACCCCGAAAATGGAAAAACCGTCGCCCGTGGTTCGGATTGGAAATCCGCGCCACGGGCCTTGCTTCCCATCCTAAGGTCCACGCACGTGCCAAATATGGCCTCGTTCCGACAAACTATGTGGTGAAACGGTCCGTTTCCTACTCATTTCCCCTAAAAGCCATAGAACTCCGGATGTGATAGCCCTATTCGTGAAGGGTTTTTCAAGATAATTGCCGTATCCCAATTCCGTCTTTTGAAGTGGTTACGAGGACACATAAAATGACGCCACGCGGCTCCGCTCGATATTTTGGCTCCGTTTAATTTGCCAACTGCGCAAAACGGGGCCGTCGGGACATGCGGTATGGCCGTACGGGCGCGCGCGTGCACCCGTCCGCCAACGCGCGAAACGGAAAACATTTAGCACATAAAATGACGCGTCCTAGACCTAAAAACATTTTCCCCTCCATTTATTGAGCAAAGGAAAGTGTGGCCCCGGTTCAAATCCGGTCGGTTTCCGGCGGATTCGGCGGGACACCGCAGGAAGCGGGAGGGATTCCCAGATGGCTACCGCGCGCATACGGCATGTGATAGGTGGTGCGTAGGAGGTATCCTACCGCTGCGCGGAGGTCTCGCGCAATACTAAAATGCGCACCATGTAGCCCCTTCACAAAAAAAGCCCTTCCGGCACCCCGAAAATTGAAAAACCGTCGCCCGTGGTTCGGATTGGAAATCCGCGACACGGGCCTTGCTTCCCATCCTAAGGTCCACGCACGTGTCAAATATGGCCTCGTTCCGACAAACTATGTGGTGAAACGGGCCGTTTCCTACTCATTTCCCCTAAAAGCCATAGAACTCCGGACGTGATAGCCCTATTCGTGAAGGGTTTTTCAAGATAATTGTCGTATCCCAATTCCGTCTTTTGAAGTGGTTACCAGGACACATAAAATGACGCCACGCGGCTCCGCTCGATTTTTTGGCTCCGTTTAATTTGCCAACTGCGCAAAACGGGGCCGTCGGGACATGCGGTATGGTCGTACCGGGCGCGCGCGTGCACCCGTCCGCCAACGCGCGAAACGGAAAACATTTAGCACATAAAATGACGCGTCCTAGACCTAAAAACATTTTCCCCTCCATTTATTGAGCAAAGGAAAGTGTGGCCCCAGTTCAAATCCGGTCAGTTTCCAGCGGATTCGGCGGGACACCGCAGGAAGCGGGAGGGATTCCCAGATGGCTACCGCGCGCATACGGCATGTGATAGGTGGTGCGTAGGAGGTATCCTACCGCTGCGCGGAGGTCTCGCGCAATACTAAAATGCGCACCATGTAGCCCCTTCACAAAAAAAGCCCTTCCGGCACCCCGAAAATTGAAAAACCGTCGCCCGTGGTTCGGATTGGAAATCCGCGACACGGGCCTTGCTTCCCATCCTAAGGTCCACGCACGTGCCAAATATGGCCTCGTTCCGACAAACTATGTGGTGAAACGGGCCGTTTCCTACTCATTTCCCCTAAAAGCCATAGAACTCCGGACGTGATAGCCCTATTCGTGAAGGGTTTTTCAAGATAATTGCCGTATCCCAATTCCGTCTTTTGAAGTGGTTACCAGGACACATAAAATGACGCCACGCGGCTCCGCTCGATTTTTTGGCTCCGTTTAATTTGCCAACCGCGCAAAACGGGGCCGCCGGGACATGCGGTATGGCCGTACCGGCGCGCGCGTGCACCCGTCCGCCAACGCGCGAAACGGAAAACATTTAGCACATAAAATGACGCGTCCTAGACCTAAAAACATTTTTCCCTCCATTTATTGAGCAAAGGAAAGTGTGGCCCCGGTTCAAATCCGGTCAGTTTCAACGGATTCGGCGGGACACCGCAGGAAGCGGGAGGGATTCCCAGATGGCTACCGCGCGCATACGGCATGTGATAGGTGGTGCGTAGGAGGTATCCTACCGCTGCGCGGAGGTCTCGCGCAATACTAAAATGCGCACCATGTAGCCCCTTCACAAAAAAAGCCCTTCCGGCACCCCGAAAATGGAAAAACCGTCGCTCGTGGTTCGGATTGGAAATCCGCGACACGGGCCTTGCTTCCCATCCTAAGGTCCACGCACGTGCCAAATATGGCCTCGTTCCGACAAACTATGTGGTGAAACGGGCCGTTTCCTACTCATTTCCCCTAAAAGCCATAGAACTCCGGACGTGATAGCCCTATTCGTGAAGGGTTTTTCAAGATAATTGCCGTATCCCAATTCCGTCTTTTGAAGTGGTTACGATGACACATAAAATGACGCCACGCGGCTCCGCTCGATTTTTTGGCTCCGTTTAATTTGCCAACTGCGCAAAACGGGGCCGTCGGGACATGCGGTATGGCCGTACCGGGCGCGCGCGTGCACCCGTCCGCCAACGCGCGAAACGGAAAACATTTAGCACATAAAATGACGCGTCCTAGACCTAAAAACATTTTTCCCTCCATTTATTGAGCAAAGGAAAGTGTGGCCCCGGCTCAAATCCGGTCGGCTTCCGGCGGATTCGGCGGGACACCGCAGGAAGCGGGAGGGATTCCCAGATGGCTACCGCGCGCATACGGCATGTGATAGGTGGTGCGTAGGAGGTATCCTACCGCTGCGCGGAGGTCTCGCGCAATACTAAAATGCGCACCATGTAGCCCCTTCACAAAAAAAAGCCCTTCCGGCACCCCGAAAATGGAAAAACCGTCGCCCGTGGTTCGGATTGGAAATCCGCGACACGGGCCTTGCTTCCCATCCTAAGGTCCACGCACGTGCCAAATATGGCCTCGTTCCGACAAACTATGTGGTGAAACGGGCCGTTTCCTACTCATTTCCCCTAAAAGCCATAGAACTCCGGACGTGATAGCCCTATTCGTGAAGGGTTTTTCAAGATAATTGCCGTATCCCAATTCCGTCTTTTGAAGTGGTTACCAGGACACATAAAATGACGCCACGCGGCTCCGCTCGATTTTTTGGCTCCGTTTAATTTGCCAACTGCGCAAAACGGGGCCGTCGGGACATGCGGTATGGCCGTACCGGGCGCGCGCGTGCACCCGTCCGCCAACGCGCGAAACGGAAAACATTTAGCACATAAAATGACGCGTCCTAGACCTAAAAACATTTTTCCCTCCATTTATTGAGCAAAGGAAAGTGTGGCCCCGGCTCAAATCCGGTCGGTTTCCGACGGATTCGGCGGGACACCGCAGAAGCGGGAGGGATTCCCGGATGGCTACCGCGCGCATACGGCATGTGATAGGTGGTGCGTAGGAGGTATCCTACCGCTGCGCGGAGGTCTCGCGCAATACTAAAATGCGCACCATGTAGCCCCTTCACAAAAAAAGCCCTTCCGGCACCCCGAAAATGGAAAAACCGTCGCCCGTGGTTCGGATTGGAAATCCGCGACACGGGCCTTGCTTCCCATCCTAAGGTCCACGCACGTGCCAAATATGGCCTCGTTCCGACAAACTATGTGGTGAAACGGGCCGTTTCCTACTCATTTCCCCTAAAAGCCATAGAACTCCGGACGTGATAGCCCTATTCGTGAAGGGTTTTTCAAGATAATTGCCGTATCCCAATTCCGTCTTTTGAAGTGGTTACCAGGACACATAAAATGACGCCACGCGGCTCCGCTCGATTTTTTGGCTCCGTTTAATTTGCCAACCGCGCAAAACGGGGCCGTCGGGACATGCGGTATGGCCGTACCGGCGCGCGCGTGCACCCGTCCGCCAACGCGCGAAACGGAAAACATTTAGCACATAAAATGACGCGTCCTAGACCTAAAAACATTTTTCCCTCCATTTATTGAGCAAAGGAAAGTGTGGCCCCAGCTCAAATCCGGTCGGCTTCAGGCGGATTCGGCGGGACACCGCAGAAGCGGGAGGGATTCCCAGATGGCTACCGCGCGCATACGGCATGTGATAGGTGGTGCGTAGGAGGTATCCTACCGCTGCGCGGAGGTCTCGCGCAATACTAAAATGCGCACCATGTAGCCCCTTCACAAAAAAAAGCCCTTCCGGCACCCCGAAAATGGAAAAACCGTCGCCCGTGGTTCGGATTGGAAATCCGCGACACGGGCCTTGCTTCCCATCCTAAGGTCCACGCACGTGCCAAATATGGCCTCGTTCCGACAAACTATGTGGTGAAACGGGCCGTTTCCTACTCATTTCCCCTAAAAGCCATAGAACTCCGGACGTGATAGCCCTATTCGTGAAGGGTTTTTCAAGATAATTGCCGTATCCCAATTCCGTCTTTTGAAGTGGTTACCAGGACACATAAAATGACGCCACGCGGCTCCGCTCGATTTTTTGGCTCCGTTTAATTTGCCAACCGCGCAAAACGGGGCCGTCGGGACATGCGGTATGGCCGCACCGGCGCGCGCGTGCACCCGTCCGCCAACGCGCGAAACGGAAAACATTTAGCACATAAAATGACGCGTCCTAGACCTAAAAACATTTTTCCCTCCATTTATTGAGCAAAGGAAAGTGTGGCCCCAGCTCAAATCCGGCCGGCTTCAGCGGATTCGGCGGGACACCGCAGAAGCGGGAGGGATTCCCGCATGGCTACCGCGCGCATACGGCATGTGATAGGTGGTGCGTAGGAGGTATCCTACCGCTGCGCGGAGGTCTCGCGCAATACTAAAATGCGCACCATGTAGCCCCTTCACAAAAAAAGCCCTTCCGGCACCCCGAAAATGGAAAAACCATCGCCCGTGGTTCGGATTGGAAATCCGCGACACGGGCCTTGCTTCCCATCCTAAGGTCCACGCACGTGCCAAATATGGCCTCGTTCCGACAAACTATGTGGTGAAACGGGCCGTTTCCTACTCATTTCCCCTAAAAGCCATAGAACTCCGGACGTGATAGCCCTATTCGTGAAGGGTTTTTCAAGATAATTGCCGTATCCCAATTCCGTCTTTTGAAGTGGTTACCAGGACACATAAAATGACGCCACGCGGCTCCGCTCGATTTTTTGGCTCCGTTTAATTTGCCAACCGCGCAAAACGGGGCCGTCGGGACATGCGGTATGGCCGTACCGGGCGCGCGCGTGCACCCGTCCGCCAACGCGCGAAACGGAAAACATTTAGCACATAAAATGACGCGTCCTAGACCTAAAAACATTTTCCCCTCCATTTATTGAGCAAAGGAAAGTGTGGCCCCAGCTCAAATCCGGCCGGCTTCCAGCGGATTCGGCGGGACACCGCAGAAGCGGGAGGGATTCCCGCATGGCTACCGCGCGCATACGGCATGTGATAGGTGGTGCGTAGGAGGTATCCTACCGCTGCGCGGAGGTCTCGCGCAATACTAAAATGCGCACCATGTAGCCCCTTCACAAAAAAAGCCCTTCCGGCACCCCGAAAATGGAAAAACCGTCGCCCGTGGTTCGGATTGGAAATCCGCGACACGGGCCTTGCTTCCCATCCTAAGGTCCACGCACGTGCCAAATATGGCCTCGTTCCGACAAACTATGTGGTGAAACGGGCCGTTTCCTACTCATTTCCCCTAAAAGCCATAGAACTCCGGACGTGATAGCCCTATTCGTGAAGGGTTTTTCAAGATAATTGCCGTATCCCAATTCCGTCTTTTGAAGTGGTTACCAGGACACATAAAATGACGCCACGCGGCTCCGCTCGATTTTTTGGCTCCGTTTAATTTGCCAACCGCGCAAAACGGGGCCGCCGGGACATGCGGTATGGCCGCACGGGCGCGCGCGTGCACCCGTCCGCCAACGCGCGAAACGGAAAACATTTAGCACATAAAATGACGCGTCCTAGACCTAAAAACATTTTTCCCTCCATTTATTGAGCAAAGGAAAGTGTGGCCCCAGCTCAAATCCGGCCGGCTTCCAGCGGATTCGGCGGGACACCGCAGAAGCGGGAGGGATTCCCGCATGGCTACCGCGCGCATACGGCATGTGATAGGTGGTGCGTAGGAGGTATCTTGTGTGATAAATAGAAACCCTAATAAGAGGAAATTATTTCAATGAGATCGTTTGAGGATATTAAATCTTAGTAATATTCAATGAGAAGAAATTATTTCTCAAAAGAAATAAATAGAAACCCTAATAAATATTTCAATGAGAGGAAATTATTTTTCTTAAAAAGAAAACAAAGCCAACCACAATATTAAAAATGGTGTGATGCTAGATTATCTTGTGTGATCCACTTGAGTGTTTAGTCTAGTACCTAGGTATTGTTTGGTGATTGTGCATTTCGTCTTGTATTTTAGACGCTAGTACCGAAGGATACGAGGAGGAGGAGGTCTTCTACGAAGAAGAAGAGGAACACTTTGACAACTGTACCAATCAAGGCAAGCTATTATTAATGCAAGCTATACTCTTGCAAGCTACCCTAATGCAAAGCTCTACTAGAGCAAGGCACCATTACAATATTAATTTGTGTTTAAGGATTCCAATCCCAAGTTTTTTTTCATACAAGCTTTTACTTTGGTTATCAAAGTTTATTTTGTTCATAGTTAACTTTGGTCTAGATATGGAGTATTACAAGAGCATCAAATTTAGCCTAGAGAGCTACAAGTTAGTTAGCACCCCTCATGACTAGTTGCTAGTGATAAAACTAAAATTGACTACTCTAGATGGGAACATGTGAATCAAATGACTTTGAAAACCTTGGAATGATGAGTCATTCTATTGAAAGATTTTAAAGGTGAATATGACTTGAATGACATATGTACCGTATGCGCGCATACTGAATTTTGTCTTTTTTACACACGTCACATGATAAGTTCATTTTTTGTTTCAATTTTTTTTAAATTTAAAATATGTGTAAGATGCATTTCAAAATATAGGGAGCATATGCTCCCATGTTCCAAAACATCACTCCCTGAAAAAATGACAACACACATCTATGTTATATATGCAATGCCAAAAATTTGCAACTTCAAATTCGACATACACTTAGAGAAACAAAAAAGATAAATCTGGGTGTGAATTGTGTGAAATACTATTCAACCAGATCTGACACTATGATTTCTTCGCATAGCAAAAGTATGATTTCTCTAAGTTGATCCTATGATCCTACCTAATGGGGAGATCCTATACAAGTCTACCCCGAGCTGTGCCTCATAAACAAAGAGACGATAGAAGCAAAGTTTCTTGACAAGCAAATACAAATAATTAACTAGGCATGGATCTTGGAGATGTCGTCAGTAATTGCCTGGCTTCGTCAGCCACGGATTATCACTCTTCGGGCTCTGCTGATCACTCATCTCCGTCGTCCACGGATCATCACTCTTCTGATCAGCACCAGTCCACGACTTCTTCCTCAGGTTCTGCCAATAATCACTACTCTTCGGCGCATCACTACTCTCCAGCCACTGCTCATCATTCATCTTCGTCCGTTTGCCATGAGGGGGACTTGTCTGCTGGGTGTTGTCGCTGGAAGCTGGTGCCTTCAAGCTTGCTAGTTCAGCTCGCGCGCTTGCAAGTTCAGCATTTAACCTTGCTATTTCAGCTGCAAGCATTTTTCTTTGCACGTTCAGCTTCGATCTCCGCTTTATTGCATTTGCCACACGTACGTCCCCTCGCCTTGTCTTCCTTCTTGCAACCGGGGCAAAACACAAGGTAACGCAGAAGAACGATATCTTAACGTAGAGCCGGTAGCTCACGTAAGCATCTTTAGCTGCATACTCCAGGTTCAAATCGGACAACGGCCGCTCTTCCCGAGAATCGTGCCTCTCTCGAGGGAAATTGTTCTTCATCTGGCTGTACGACTCGTCGATGATGCTAGTTGCAAGACTAGCCATTCCATCCCTCATTAAATTTCCTCTCTCGTTGAGACCTTTGACGTTGACAAATTCCTGGATATCGATCCAGTTCTCCCTAGGAATTATAATCTTCTCGTAATATAACTTTATAAAATCTGCTCTCTTGTCAACGCTGCAGAACACAATTCCTTGATTTTGAAGGAATGAGCGCAGCACGGACATTCCCCGTTGGTCCTGAAAGCAAAAATTTAGTACTTGCGAGATCAACACTTGAATAAAATTTGGGACTACGAAGCTAGTCTATATGCAATCTCATAGCTTGAATATAAAATTTGAAACTACATAAGTTTAGTAAGTTCATGATCAACAGATCTGAAAATTATCTAGTCATAATTCATTTGGTACTAATAGAATGCATGAACAACACTTTTATGAAATGTGTAAGTGCAATTGTTTAGTCATTGAAATTTCATTTTGCATCATATAATTTTGAAACTAACAAAATTCTATTAAATGCAAGATCAAGACTCCGGAAATTTGCTTGTGATAATTAATTTGGTATAATGAAATCCAATACATGCTAGATGAGCATATGGATAGATTCAATTTGATGCAAAAATTTAGTACTTGCGAGATCAACACTTGAATAAAATTTGGGAATACGAATGTTTAGTCTATGCAATCTCATAACTTGAATAAAATTGACATAAGTTTAGTAAGTGCATGATCAAGAGTCTGAAAATTATCTAGTCATAATCCATTTGGTACTAAAAGAATGCATGACCAACACTTTTATGAAATGTGCAAGTGCAAATTTTTTAGTCATTGAAATATCATTTTGCATCATATAATTTTGAAACTAACAAAAGTCTATTAAATGCAAGATCAGGACTCCGGAAATTTGCTTTGTGATAATTAATTTGGTATAATGAAATCCAATACATGCTAGATGAGCATATGGATAGATTCAATCTGCAAGATCAGGACACCATGCTTTGTGGCTTTTGTTACACAAAACACAGAAACAAAACTAGTTTTGCAGCTAGCACGGTTTGTAGTTTAATTTGTTGCACCTAGCCCAAATGAACCAATTTGTAACTTGCTGTTGCACGAATTCCCAGTTAGAAAACACTGAAATATGACTCGGTCTGAAACTAAATTCACAATTCAACATCATATAGCTAAGTACACGGTTCATTAACACAAGAATTATGGATAATCCCCTCTCCACAATTTCTTTCAATAAAATGCACAATCCCATATTCTTGAAACTGCCTTGCGAATTATGGTGCATGTGAGTTGCAATTTTCTCTCAAACAGAGAAACCAGAGCACTCGAGATTAACTAAAACAGATCAAGATTAACTAAAACAGAGCAAGGGTGACTTGGTTCATCATGCACTAGCGATTAACTAAAATCTGAGCAAGATTAACAAAATCAGAGCAAGATTAAGGTCTACAAACCAGGAAAAGTGGCAGACGAGGACGTGGTTCCTCATGGACAGTTGAACGACGGCGAGGTAGTTGTCTTCTTCGTGGTTGGGGTCCTCCCGAGTGTACTCGAGATCCAATCCTACAAATTTGTTCTCTTCTTCTTCCGCATACCACCGCGCGTACATCTTCGTGTACTTGCTCATCGTCTCCTCCTCGTTTGTGTAGACAACATCGATCTCCTTGCCGCCATGGACGGTGAAGGTCCCGATCCGAGTAATGGGCTGCATGGCCGACGGCGGAGGAGGCGTAGCGGTTGCGGAACGTAGGAAGAGGAAGAAGAAGCAGCCGTCCATGGCGCGGAGGAGGCGAGCGGCGGAGGAGGCGAAGCGGCGAGGCAGAAGCGTCTTGGCGCGGAGGAGGGTTTTTCGTCTAGTGGGAGTGGAACCGGCAAGAAGCGGAGTGGAACCGTCAAGAAGCGGAGAGGCGGAGGAGGGAATTTCTGATTTATTATAATTAGTAAAAACAGAGAATGAGGGTTCCCTTTTACCTGCTGGCCCCTAATCCACATAAAATTACCGGAAATGGCCCAACCCAGTGGTATCTACTGCTAGATGGCCCCACACGTCAGTGGGTGCCATTTTGCCCCACCCACCCCAAAATGTCCTATACCAAAAGCAACTTTCTCCCCTGTCTCACTCTCTCTCTCCCAACCCAGCCGCCACTGCCGCCTCTTCCTCTCCCAACTCCGTCGGCCGAAGCTCCGTCAAGCAGCTCCGTCAAGCTCCGTCGGCCGAAGCTCCACTGCCTCCGTCGGCCGAAGCTCAGGTTAATTTGGGGGATGAGCGGGGGATTTTCTAGGGTTTGCCGTACTTAATCTCGGGGGATTTTAATTGGGGTTTTTTTGTCCGAGCGGCGATTTTCCTAGGGTTTGATCGATTCAAAGTAGATTCTAGTGCTAGAGTAGATTTTCCTGGTTTAGATTGATTCAAAACATGTGCTAGTGCTGCTAGTGCGAATGTCAATCCGAACCTAAACATCCCAACTTAGTTTTAATTAATGTGTAATTAATAGTTTCATAGTTCTCAAATTGTTCACTGCTTGTTATTAGGTCGACACCATGGACCCCTATGACTATGAAGTTGCCATTTTGGTCCCATCCAAGAAGGCCGTTGAGACCATCGACATCAGCTCATCCTCCGAAGGTGAGGATGGTGCTCTAGATAGGGTTCACGTTAAGCAAGAGGAAGCTGATGATGCTGCAGCAATGGATTGTGCAACTGAGCATGAGGAAGTTGCTCCTCCTCCTCTTGCTGATGTCCATCTGACTCGTCGAGGTAAAAAATATATATAGTAGTTATAGATGCAGGATATAGGTCAAATGCTTAATTAGTCTCGGTTTGGCATAATAGCTAGTCAATTTGTAGCATTCAAGGAATACTTCAGTTTCTATAAATACTGTTGGTTTGATATACTTCAATTTTAGGAAAACTTTAAACTAGGCCTTATTCCCCGGTTTCCTTATATGTAGGTCCCAGGATAGAGGCACGTGAGGAATGGGATGACTTTTGCATGTATCCCAATCTAGTGGAAATGAATCCTACACAAGTTGAAACCCTGAGATTTCTTGTTGACCAAAAGCGCCCCGAAATTCCTTTTTATGTGTGCACTATAAAGAGTGCAAGTACCGTGGAAGGCAGTTCCGGAATGGTAAATAATTACTCCATCTCAAGGATGTTTTTGCATCTTTATATGTTGACAATTAATGACTTCATCTGAACGAAGTTTTGCATCTTATAATCTGCAGTACTTCAACCGGAAGTTTACCAAGCAGTACATCTCGAAGAATATGCACCTTCCAGATAATGACTTTCAAGTCTCTTACGATGAGAGACATTGTGTGAAAGTGAGGATTTTCCAGGGCAAAGGGAGGGTTGACGGTGCAGTGATCACAACTAACTGGAAAGCTGTGGTGCAGAAGAGCGAGATGAAGGAAAATGATATCTTTGTGTTTTGGTTCCGCATTCGCGCCCGGGGCGGTCTCATGTTGCATGTCAGGAAGCTCGAGAAATGAGCTAGCAGGCTGAACCTCTCTAATTAAGCTAGTAGTACTATATATATGTGTGTATGAGCTCAAGTAATATGAGCGTTGAAACTCTTATCGATCTGGTACTATCTAATGGCCTCGTTGGTCTATGTAATGTGCTCAAGTAAATGAGCGTTGAACCTCCTCTGTAGTATCTATAATTAACGTGTCCTTTTGGTACTATGTTATTGAGCTCAAGGCTGGCACTATATATGTGTAATATATTGTGCTTTTGGTGGTCTATATATGCTGGAGTATATATAGATATATATAGTTTGCTAGCCGTAATTAATTATTAGTCATATATTAGCCTGTTGCTTAGCTAATGCTCCTGTACAAATTAACTGTTGTCCTAAATCAGTATCCCCTCTGATAGATTATGTAACAAGATCATATCCATAACTATAAAAAAAGAAGTTGCCTTAGTTCCACTATGTAAAGGATAAAGGATGGTAAGCTGACAAGATCTCTCCAATAGCTCCACTGGTTAACTGGCACGTTGACACATCTAGAGGTGCTGGGTTCGACTCCCAGCCCTCACACTTTTTGATTTTTTTTGGCGCCCAGGAGAAGCCCAAATATCCCTTCCGAATCCAACTCCCTCCGATAACCTAGCAGAAATTCGAATCTCCGACGACGAGCGGCGGCGGCGGCGGTGGCGGCGGTGGCGGCCCCGTCCCTCTCTGACGACGAGCCCCGTCCCTCTCCGACGACGAGCCCCGGCCCTCTCCGACGACGAGCCCCTCCGCATCTCCCGGTCTGCACCCCTCTCATCTCTCCCCTCTCGATCCGTTCTTCTTCGTCGCTCACAATATCGAATCTCCGTGATCCAATATGTGCTGTTACTAGGACTAAAGTACCGAGTCCGAGGTGACGGCGGTGGTGGGTGTGCCGGCGCTGCGTCCGAGCAAGGGATCTCGCCGTCCATCCGCCTCGCCGACGACGAGCCCCTCGCCCTCTCCAGACGAGCCCCTCGCCCTCTCCAGACGAGCCCCTCCGCATCTCCCGGTCCGCACCCCTCTCATCTCTCCCCTCTCGATCTGTTCTTCTTCATCGCTTCACAAAATCGAATTGAACTCGCCGTGCATTGCTTGAAATTGGAACTGCCGTGCAGTTAGGTGTGTGCTAATTGCATCATTTTGTTCTTCCGCGGATGGACGTACGCTGGATTACAACAAGAATTAGAAGGCTTTCCCCCGAACACACAAAGGGAGTGGCAGAGTTTATGCGGTTTGTTCGCTTGAATGCCGCCAATGATGATCAGTGCCGTGCCCATGTCGTAGCTGTCTCAACCGGTGCATAAAACCTCTAGATGTAGTAGAGTCTCATTTGCTTCTTTTTGGGATGGCAAGCACTTATGACCGATGGGTCTTCCATGGAGAACCATTACATCCCGTACTCGAAGCTGGACATGGAGGACAAGGAGGTGCACCCGAAGCCGGACATGGACATGGAGGTGAACCCGAGGTCGGACATGGAGGTGAACCCGAGGCTGGACATGGAGGTGATGCAGGGGCACACCATGTTGGTGGAGGTGATGCAGAGGCACACTATTTTGGTTTGCAAGAGGAAGATGGTTACGAAGATGATAGAATTCCTGATCTCCTTGCTGATTTGTACAAGTCAGAACCGCAAGGTGCTGGAAAGGACACTATATTTGCTGAGTTGATAGAGGAAGCCAAGCGCGCAGCCAGCGATGGGGGTACAATGTCAAGGTTTTCACTCACAGTCAAGTTACTTCAGGCCAAGTCGTACTACCGGATTAGCAACGTTGCATTCAACGCGATACTCCTGATTTTGGCCTTGCAATACCCTACTAGCTCAATACCAAAGTCATACGAGGAGGCACTTAGCATAGTCGGCAGGTTGGGACTTGGTTATGAGAGTATCCATGTGTGCCCGAATAACTGTGTATTGTTCCGAAGGATTATGCCAAGGAGAATAATTGCCCCAAGTGCAAAGCCTCCGGATGGAAAGATGCTGATGGTAGGAGAAAGATCCCGCAGAAGGTGCTAAGGCACTTCCCATTGATTCCAAGGCTGCAAAGAATGTTTCTTTCAAAGGAGCAATCAAAGGAAGTACAATGGCACAAACCGAAGCGGCAAGACGTGGAGAATGATCTCGGTCATCCAGCAGACGGGGATGCATGGAAGGATTTTGACAATATTCATAAAGACTTTGCCGCTGATGCCAGGAACATAAGGCTTGGACTTGCCACGGATGGTTTTAATCCCTACGGGAATATGAGCAACTCCTACAGCATGTGGCCTGTATTCGTGGTGCCATACAACCTTCCGCCGTGGGCATGTATGGATCAGTCCAACTTCATGCTTGCATTGCTAATCCCTGGTCCATCCTCTCCGGGAAAAGATTTTGATGTCTTCATGGAGCCTTTGATGGAAGAGCTGCACGAGCTCTGGAAAGGTGTAAAATCGTATGATGCCAATAGTCCAGACAAGTTTGATCTCCGTGCTGCAATCTTATGGTGTATTCATGATTATCCGGCACTGCACACATTGTCAGGGAGGGCCACAGCTGGTTACCATGCATGTGTGCGTTGTGACAAAGAGAATTGCTCCAAGAAATTAAGGAACAAAATCTGCTTTATTGGGCACCGCCGTTGGCTACCTCGGCACCATCCTTGGAGAAATAGCAAAGAATTCGATGGTGCTTCGAAAGCCGTGAGAAGCCAGCGGAATTCACTCCGGAAGAGCTGAAGCAACAGCTTGATAGGGTTAGAGATGTGATACCAGGCAAGCTTCAGAAGAAAAGGAAACGTGAGGACGGTCAGTGTTGGAGCCGTAGATCATGTTTGTGGGACTTGCCATACTGGGAAGATCTAAAGCTGAGGCATAATCTCGATGTAATGCACATCGAGAAAAACATCTCGTGACAATTTGATTGGTACTTTCATGAACATACAAGGCAAGACCAAAGACACCGTGAATTCAAGGCTTGATTTGGAAGACATGGGCATAAGACGTGACTTGCATTTGCAGCCTGTTTCAGCTGACTCTTTTGAGATGCCACAGGCGTGGTATACAATGAGTAAACAAGAAAAAATTGCTTTTTGTGAATTCATAAAAGCTGTGAGGTTTCTAGATGGGTACGCGTCTAACATATCCAAGTGTGTTGCTGCTGATAAGTGCAAGCTTCAAGGGCTGAAGACCCATGACTGTCATATATTGCTTCAAAGGATCTTACCGGCTGGCCTTCGAGGAACAATCCATGAAGACATATATGAAGCGGTTGCTGAGCTTGGAAATTTCTTCAGAGAGCTGTGCTGCAAAACACTGAAGAGAGATGTCCTGGACAGACTTGAAAAGGAAATCGTAGTTATTCTTTGCAAACTTGAGAAGATCTTCCCCCCATCTTTCTTCGACGTGATGGTGCATTTGGCCATTGATGCGTGTAGTTGACACGTCCGTTGGGAACCCCAAGAGGAAGGTGTGATGCGCACAGCGGCAAGTTTCCCTCAGTTAGAAACCAAGGTTTAATCGAACCAGTAGGAGTCAAGAAGCACGTTGAAGGTTGATGGCGGCGGGATGTAGTGCGGCGCAACACCGGAGATTCCGGCGCCAACGTGGAACCCGCACAACACAACCAAAGTACTTTGCCCCAACGAAACAGTGAGGTTGTCAATCTCACCGGCTTGCTGTAACAAAGGATTAACCGTATTGTGTGGAAGATGATTGTTTGCAGAGAAAACAGTAAAAACAAGTATTGCAGCAGATTTGTATTTCAGTATTTAAAAGAATGGACCGGGGTCCACAGTTCACTAGAGGTGTCTCTCCCATAAGATAAAAGCATGTTGGGTGAACAAATTACAGTCGGGCAATTGACAAATAGAGAGGGCATAACAATGCACATACATGACATGATAAGTATAGTGAGATTTAATTGGGCATTACGACAAAGTACATAGACCGCCATCCAACCGCATCTATGCCTAAAAAGTCCACCTTCGAGGTTATCATCCGAACCCCTCCAGTATTAAGTTGCAAAGCAACGGACAATTGCATTAAGTATGGTGCGTAATGTAATCAACAACTACATCCTCGGACATAGCGCCAATGTTTTATCCCTAGTGGCAACAGCACAACACAACCTTAGAACTTTCTGTCACTGTCCCAGGTGTCAATGCAGGCATGAACCCACTATCGAGCATAAATACTCCCTCTTGGAGTGAAAAGTAAAAACTTGGCCAGAGCCTCTACTAGAAACGGAGAGCATGCAAGATCATAAACAACACATGTGTAATAACTTGATAATTAACATGACATGGTATTCTCTATCCATCGGATCCCGACAAACACAACATATAGAATTACGAGATAGATGATCTTGATCATGTTAGGCAGCTCACAAGATCCAACAATGAAGCACAATGAGGAGAAGACAACCATCTAGCTACTGCTATGGACCCATAGTCCAGGGGTGAACTACTCACTCATCACTCCGGAGGCGACCATGGCGGTGTAGAGTCCTCCGGGAGATGAATCCCCTCTCCGGCAGGGTGCCGGAGGTGATCTCCTGAATCCCCCGAGATGGGATTGGCGGCGGCGGCGTCTCAGTAAGGTTTTCCGTATCGTGGTTTTTCGCATCGGGGTTTCGCGACGGAGGCTTTAAGTAGGCGGAAGGGTAGAGTCGGGGCCGGACGAGGGGGCCACACCATAGGCGGCGCGGGCCCCCCCGGGCCGCGCCGCCTTGTGGTATCGCCACGTCGTGGCCCCACTTCGTGTGTTGTTCGGTCTTCTGGAAGCTCCGTGGAAAAATAGGCCCCTGGGTCTTCGTGTCGTCCAATTCCGAGAATATTTCGTTACTAGGATTTCGAAACCAAAAACAACGAAAACGAGAACCGGCACTTCGGCATCTTGTTAATAGGTTAGTTCCGGAAAATGCACGAATATGACATAAAGTGTGCATAAAACATGTAGGTATCATCAATAATATGGCATAGAACATAAGAAATTATCGATACGTCGGAGACGTATCAAGCATCCCCAAGCTTAGTTCTGCTCGTCCCGAACAGGTAAAACGATAACAAAGATAATTTCTGAAGTGATATGCCATCATAACCTTGATCATATTATTTGTAAACATATGTAGTGGATGCAGCGATCAAAACAATGGTAATGACATGAGTAAACAAGTGAATCATATAGCAAAGACTTTTCATGAATAGTACTTCAAGACAGAGTATTAATAAGTCTTGCATAAGAGTTAACTCATAAAGCAATAAATCAAAGTAAAGGCATTGAAGCAACACAAAGGAAGATTAAGTTTCAGCGGTTGCTTTCAACTTGTAACATGTATATCTCATGGATAATTGTCAACATAGAGTAATATAACAAGTACAATATGCAAGTATGTAGGAATCAATGCACAGTTCACACAAGTGTTTGCTTCTTGAGGTGGAGAGAGATAGGTGAACCGACTCAACATAAAAGTAAAGAGAATGGTCCTTCAAAGAGGAAAGCATCGATTGCTATATTTGTCCTAGAGCTTTTATTTTGAAAACATGAAACAATTTTGTCAACGGTAGTAATAAAGCATATGAGTTATGTAAATTATATCTTACAAGTTGCAAGTCTCATGCATAGTATACTAATAGTGCCCGCACCTTGTCCTAATTAACTTGGACTACCGGATCTTTGCAATGCACATGTTTTGACCAAGTGTCACAATGGGGTACCTCCATGCCGCCTGTACAAAGGTCTAAGGAGAAAGCTCGCATTTTGGATTTCTCGCTTTTGATTATTCTCAACTTAGACATCCATACCGGGACAACATGGACAACAGATAATGGACTCCTCTTTAATGCATAAGCATGTGGCAACAATTATTATTCTCATATGAGATTGAGGATATATGTCCAAACTGAAACTTCCACCATGAATCATGGCTTTAGTTAGCGGCCCAAAGTTCTTCTCTAACAATATGCATGCTCCAACCATGAAGGTGGTAGATCTCTCTTACTTCAGACAAGACGGACATGCATAGCAACTCACATGATATCCAACAAAGAATAGTTGATGGCGTCCCCAGAAAACATGGTTATCGCACAACAAGCAACTTAATAAGAGATAAAGTGCATAAGTACATATTCAATACCACAATAGTTTTTAAGCTATTTGTCCCATGAGCTATATATTGCAAAGGTGAATGATGGAATTTTAAAGGTAGCACTCAAGCAATTTACTTTGGAATGGCGGATAAATACCATGTAGTAGGTAGGTATGGTGGACACAAATGGCATAGTGGTTGGCTCAAGTATTTTGGATGCATGAGAAGTATTCCCTCTCGATACAAGGTTTAGGCTAGCAAGGTTATTTGAAACAAACACAAGGATGAACGGTACAGCAAAACTCACATAAAAGACATATGGTAAACATTATAAGTATTTCTTCATTAATGGGTGCAAAGTATATGATGCAAGAGCTTAAACATGAGCACAACAATTGCCAAGTATCAAATTATCCAAGACATTTTAGAGTTACTACATGTATCATTTTCCAATTCCAACCATATAACAATTTAACGAAGAAGAAACTTCGCCTTGAATACTATGAGTAGAGCCTAAGGACATATTTGTCCATATGCTACAGCGGAGCGTGTCTCTCTCCCATAAATTGAATGCTAGGATCCATTTTATTCAAACAAAACAAAAACAAAAAACAAACCGACGCTCCAAGCAAAGTACATAAGATGTGACGGAATAAAAATATAGTTTCGGGGAGGAACCCGATAATGTTGTCGATGAAGAAGGGGATGCCTTGGGCATCCCCAAGCTTAGACGCTTGAGTCTTCTTAATATATGCAGGGGTGAACCACCGGGGCATCCCCAAGCTTAGAGCTTTCACTCTCCTTGATCATATTGCATCATACTCCTCTCTTGACCCTTGAAAACTTCCTCCACACCAAACTCGAAACAACTCATTAGAGGGTTAGTGCATAATAAAAATTAACATGTTCAGAGGTGACACAATCATTCTTAACACTTCTGGACATTGCATAAAGCTACTGGACATTAGTGGATCAAAGAAATTCATCCAACATAGCAAAAGAGGCAATGCGAAATAAAAGACAGAATCTGTCAAAACAGAACAGTCCGTAAAGATGGATTTTATTAGGCCACCAGACTTGCTCAAACGAAAATGCTCAAATTGAATGAAAGTTGCGTACCTATCTGAGGATCATGCTCGTAAATTGGCGTAATTTTCTGAGCTACCTACAGGGAGATAGACCCAGATTCGTGACAGCAAAGAAATCTGGAACTGCGCAGTAATCCAAATCTAGTACTTACTTTTCTATCAAAGACTTTACTTGGCACAACAAAACATAAAACTAAGATAAGGAGAGGTTGCTACAGTAGTAATCAACTTCCAAGACACAAATATAAAACAAAAATACTGGAGTAAAAACATGGGTTGTCTCCCATAAGCGCTTTTCTTTAACGCCTTTCAGCTAGGCGCAGAAAGTGTATCTCAAGTAACTTCGAGAGATGAAGCATCAACATCATAATTTGTTCTAATAATAGAATCATAAGGTACCTTCATTCTCTTTCTAGGTAAGTGTTCCATACCTTTCTTGAGAGGAAATTGATATTTAATATTACCTTCCTTCATATCAATAGTAGCACCAACGGTTCGGAGAAAAGGTCTTCCCAATATAACGGGGCAAGATGCATTGCATTCAGTATCCAAGACAACAAAATCAACGGGGACAAGGTTATTGTTAACCATAATATGAATATTATCAACTCTCCCCAAAGGTTTCTTTTTAGCGTTATCAGCGAGATTAACATCCAAATAACAATTCTTCAATGGTGGCAAGTCAAGCATATCATAGACTTTTTTAGGCATAACAGAAATACTTGCACCAAGATCACATAAAGCATTACAATCAAAATCTTTGACCCTTATTTTAATGATGGGCTCCCAACCATCCTCTAGCTTTCTAGGAATAGAAGTTTCAAGTTTTAGTTTCTCTTCTCTAGCTTTTATGAGAGCATTTGTAATATGTTTTGTGAAAGCCAAATTTATAGCACTAGCATTGGGACTTTTAGCAAGTTTTTGTAAGAACTTTATAACTTCAGAGATATGGAAATCATCAAAATCTAAATCATTACAATCTAAAGCAATGGGATTATCATCCCCAAGGTTGGAAAAAATTTCAGCAGTTTTATCACAAGCAGTTTCAGCAGTTTTAGCAGTTTCAGGTAATTTCGCGCGCTTTGCACTAGGAGTAGAAGCATTGCTAACACCAATTATTTTACCATTGATAGTTTTTTTTTTGAAAGGAATACGGTAGGGGAAGCCCCTACAGTGATTTTGTTTTTAAATAATAAGAATCCAAATTCGCGTCCCTGAGGACTTGAACCTGGGTGGCTAGGTTGTACATCCACTTCCCTAACCAAGTGAGCCTAGCTCACTTCTTATTTTACCATTGATAGTAGGCGGTGCAGCAACATATGAATCATTAGCATTGCTAGTGGTGGTAATAGTCCAAACTTTAGCTACATTTTCCTTTTTAGCTAGTTTTTCATTTTCTTCTCTATCCCACCTAGCACGCAGTTCAGCCATTAATCTTATATTCTCATTAATTCTAACTTGGATGGCATTTGTTGTAGTAACAATTTTATTTTCAATATCATCAGGTTTAGCAGCCATTTTATTAATTAAAGAAGATTGTGACGCAGACATGTATGAGATTCGGTCTTCAGCATTTGCAAGTTTAGTTTGCAACCCATAAATCTCCATATTCAGATTTTCAAGTTGATTTCCTATTTTCTTCAACAAGGTAGATTGCTCATTCATAGTTTTAGTAAACAATTTATTTTGCTCATACTGTGATTGCATAAAGCTCTTGGTGGACCTTTCAATTTCTAACATCTTTTCCTCATTAGGTGAAACATATCTACCATAAGAATTACCATTAGCAGGATGTGGTCTAGAATTTTGAGCAACCAATGAAGCTAACGGAACATTATTAGGATCAACATTAGTCCTACCATTAACAAGCATAGACATAATAGCATCAATCTTATCACTCAAGGAAGAGGATTCTTCAATAGAATTTACCTTCTTACCTTGTGGAGCTCTTTCCGTGTGCCATTCGTAGTAATTAACCATCATATTATCAAGAAGCTTTGTTGCTTCACCAAGAGTGATGGACATAAAGGTACCTCCAGCAGCTGAATCCAATAAATTCCGCGAAGAAAATTTTAGTCCCGCATAGAAGGTTTGGATGATCATCCAAGTAGTCAGTCCATGGGTTGGGCAATTTTTAACCAGAGATTTCATTCTTTCCCAAGCTTGAGCAACATGTTCATTATCCAATTGTTTAAAATTCATTATGCTACTCCTCAAAGATATAATTTTAGCAGGGGGATAATATCTACCAATAAAAGCATCCTTGCACTTAGTCCATGAATCAATACTATTCTTAGGCAGAGATAGCAACCAATCTTTAGCTCTTCCTCTTAATGAGAAAGGAAACAATTTTAATTTTATAATATTACCATCTACATCTTTATATTTTTGCATTTCACATAGTTCAACAAAATTATTGAGATGGGCAGCAGCATCATCAGAACTAACACCAGAAAATTGCTCTCGCATAACAAGATTCAGTAAAGCAGGTTTAATTTCAAAGAATTCTGCTGTAGTAGCAGGTGGAGCAATAGGTATGCATAAGAAATCATTATTATTTGTGCTAGTGAAGTCACACAACTTAGTATTTTCAGGGGTAGCCATTTTAACAGTAGTAAATAAAGCAAACTAGATAAAGTAAATGCAAGTAACTAATTTTTTTTGTGTTTTTGATATAGCAAACAAGATAGTAAATAAAGTAAAGCTAGCAACTAATTTTTTTGTGTTTTGATATAAGTGCAGCAAACAAAGTAGTAAATAAAATAAAGCAAGACAAAAACAAAGTAAAGAGATTGAGAAGTGGAGACTCCCCTTGCAGCGTGTCTTGATCTCCCGACAACGGCGCCGGAAATTTGCTTGATGCGTGTAGTTGACACGTCCGTTGGGAACCCCAAGAGGAAGGTGTGATGCGCACAGCGGCAAGTTTCCCTCGGTTAGAAACCAAGGTTTAATCGAACCAGTAGGAGTCAAGAAGCACGTTGAAGGTTGATGGCGGCGGGATGTAGTGCGGCGCAACACCGGAGATTCCGGCGCCAACGTGGAACCTGCACAACACAACCAAAGTACTTTGCCCCAACGAAACAGTGAGGTTGTCAATCTCACCGGCTTGCTGTAACAAAGGATTAACCGTATTGTGTGGAAGATGATTGTTTGCAGAGAAAATAGTAAAAACAAGTATTGCAGCAGATTTGTATTTCAGTATTTAAAAGAATGGATCGGGGTCCACAGTTCACTAGAGGTGTCTCTCCCATAAGATAAAAGCATGTTGGGTGAACAAATTACAGTCGGGCAATTGACAAATAGAGAGGGCATAACAATGCACATACATGACATGATAAGTATAGTGAGATTTAATTGGGCATTACGACAAAGTACATAGACCGCCATCCAACTGCATCTATGCCTAAAAAGTCCACCTTCAGGTTATCATCCGAACCCCTTCCGGTATTAAGTTGCAAAGCAACGAGACAATTGCATTAAGTATGGTGCGTAATGTAATCAACAACTACATCCTCGGACATAGCGCCAATGTTTTATCCCTAGTGGCAACAAGCACAACACAACCTTAGAACTTTCTGTCACTGTCCCAAGTGTCAATGCAGGCATGAACCCACTATCGAGCATAAATACTCCCTCTTGGAGTTAAAAGTAAAAACTTGGCCAGAGCCTCTACTAGAAACGGAGAGCATGCAAGATCATAAACAACACATGTGTAATAACTTGATAATTAACATGACATGGTATTCTCTATCCATCGGATCCCGACAAATACAACATATAGAATTACGGATAGATGATCTTGATCATGTTAGGCAGCTCACAAGATCCAACAATGAAGCACAATGAGGAGAAGACAACCATCTAGCTACCGCTATGGACCCATAGTCCAGGGGTGAACTACTCACTCATCACTCCGGAGGCGACCATGGCGGTGTAGAGTCCTCCGGGAGATGAATCCCCTCTCCGGCAGGGTGCCGGAGGAGATCTCCGTAATCCCCGAGATGGGATCGGCGGCGGCGGCGTCTCGCAAGGTTTTCCGTATCGTGGTTTTTCGCATCGTGGGTTTCGCGACGGAGGCTTTAAGTAGGCGGAAGGGCAGCAGTCGGGGGCCGGACGAGGGGCCACACCATAGGGCGGCGCGGGCCCCCCGGGCCGCGCCGCCTTGTGGTGTCGCCACCTCGTGGCCCCACTTCGTGTGTTCTTCGGTCTTCGGAAGCTCCGTGGAAAAATAGGCCCCTGGGTCTTCGTTTCGTCCAATTCCGAGAATATTTCGTTACTAGGATTTCTGAAACCAAAAACAGCAGAAAACAGAACCGGCACTTCGGCATCTTGTTAATAGGTTAGTTCCAGAAAATGCACGAATATGACATAAAGTGTGCATAAAACATGTAGGTATCATCAATAATATGGCATAGAACATAAGAAATTATCGATACGTCGGAGACGTATCAGCCATCCATTTACCAAAAGAGGCAAGGCTTAGAGGCCCAGTGCATTACGGTTGGATGTACCCAGTCGAAAGAAGGTTGCTAACATTGAAGCGTTATGTCCGGAACAATGCCAGGCCGGAGGGATCGATTGCCGAAGCATATATTGTTGATGAGTGCCTGACATTTTGCTCGAGATACTTCGACGATGTTGAAACAAGATTCAACCGTCCAAGCAGAAATCCGGAGCGGGATGATTCACATATTGGTGATGTGTCTGTTTTCAAACACGGTGTGAAATTTATTGGAGCCTCTCAATATGTGTTTGCTGGTGAGGACTATGACAACATGGTGTGGTATGTGCTCCGAAGTTGCCCTGAGGTTGATCCATACATCGAGTACGTTTCTCTTCATCCCATATATAGATAGGTTATTGCAGCCTCTCCAAATAATAATTAGGATCTATTTTCTGTTGCCATTCCAGCCTGTGCAAACAAGAGTTGAACCAACAAGGTGGTCAGATCAATGTTGATAGATGGCTTGCCAAGAACTTTGCTAGATGGTTTCAGACTCATGTGAGATCTTTAGCTGGTTTATTTCTGAAGATTGGAAAAGTTCATGATATAATTTTGCTGTGTGTGTTACTCACCCCCTGGTTGATTTTTTGCAGATTGGAAAAATGCGAAATGATGTCTGTCCTGATCTCTATGCTTTGGCGTGCAAACCAGATTTTAGAGTGAGACTATATTCGGCATGTGTTGTTGACAGTGTTCGGTACCATACTGTTGACCGCGAGAAGAACATGAAGACACAAAATAGTGGAATCGTTTCTGAGGGAGATCATGATGGCAATAGCATTGACTTCTTTGGTCAGCTCAAATCCATCATCAGATTGCAATACAACTCCAGCGGTGGCGTCCATCGGTCAGTTGTCCTCTTCCGGTGTGACTGGTTTGACCTTGGTGGTAGGAAACCCGGGCTCGACGATGATGGACACTTCAAGAGTGTTAACACTGAAAAGTTTTGGTACAAGACTGATCCTTTCCTTCTGACATCACAAGCAACCAAGGTCTTTTATGTGCCAGACACCAAGTTGAAAGGAAAATGGCAAGTTGTGCAGAAATTTCACCATAGACATCTATGGAGTGTAAAAGAAAATGAACAGGGACCCGGTGTTGCTGTACTATCATATCAAGATGAAGATTCCAGTCAAGTTCCTGTGCAAGAAAAAGAAGGCACTGCACGGAGTAGGACGAGAAGTGACCAGGAACGTGTGCTACTTGAAAAAGTCATTGTGGACAAACTGAAGAAACATAGCAAAGAGGTTGTGCCCGAAGAAATTGAGGAGGTTGATCAGACAATGTACCAATATTGCAGCGATGAGGATGATGATGATGATGATGGAGGAAATAGGACTAGGAAGCGTCCGAGCTTCCGAAGAAGATGAATAGCGAGTTTGAATCAGTAGTTTGTGTAATGGATGAATAGCATGCCAGCTTGTGTAATGGATGAATCTGTAGTTTGAATCTGTAGTTTGTGTAATGGATGAATCTGTAGGAATTTATGTTGAACATGCCAGCTTTGTTTTTCCCAGAATTTATGTTGAATATGTCAGCTTTTTGTTCCCAGAATTTGTGCCCAATGTTTTGGGGACTCCATGCCCAATTTTTAGGGGAATCCATGCCCAATTTTTTCAATACATGGCTGACGCCGGCGACCATATATGGGCGGCGCCGCCGTGCATGGCTGACGCCAGCGACCATATATGGGCGGCGCCGCCGTGCAAAAGTAGCTGCTACACATTTTCAACATAACTCATTTTCAACAGAACACATTTTCAACTGAACAGAATTGCACACATACATAGACATGGTTCAAATTCAGGAACTAAACATTGTGGCACGAACAGACAAATGGTTGGAATTACAACACAATAACTCTAGCATATACTCTAGCTTCTTCTCCTCCTGACCAACAGATCACTGAATTCACCCTAATTTCAGTTCCTACACATCACCCGTGTACAACGAGATGACAAAAGCTACGGATAGCACCCAAACCATGAAGCCTCCCATTTTCTTTGGTTCAGGGTTGCTCTGTTTCCTGCTAGCAAGCGTAAACTTTTCTTCCCTGGAGCCTCTCAATTTCTACCCGGAGCCTCTCAATTTCTTCATCTCGATCCCAAACAAGCATCACGCGGATCACGAACTAACTCTTTGTGACGTGCATCCAGCGGATCATCAATCCACTTAAACACTTTACACCCTATTCCACCAGCAATCGACGGATGAAGAACAAAAGAGGATAAGTAAGCCATAGTAGAAAAGAAACTTCGGAAGACGGCGGGCTCCGGGAAATTCAGAATGGGGGCTCGAAGACTAACCGAGCGAATTTTGCAGTTCCGGTATCTTCTCCCAGGATTCGGATCACTCCAAGAAATCCATTGCGGCATCTTCTCGCCACGAGTCACATACGTCGGCGGGCTCATAATCGAATGGCCGCTGCCGATACGGGATGGGCGTGCCCGGCCGCCGGCGGCGACGCGACGACGCTCCCGACCTAGAAGAACTGCCCGAGCAGGTCGGGAACTGCGCCGCCATGCAACGGATGCACCTGGTCGAAGGGATTTTGGTCGGAGGAGGAACCCTAGCTAGATGCACCTGGTCGGAGGGATTTTGGTCGAGGTGGAGGGATTTTGAAGACAACTGATTAGTCTATCATGTCTATATACATGGACAACCATACTTGTGTCAACAACACTATTGTAGCAAAGCGGTAAGGAGTGGTAGTGCGGCAGCGCCAGGTCGAGGGTTCGAGTCCCCGCAAGCGCATTTTTTGCCAGTTATTTCCATCGGGAGCCACTCCAACCCCGGATGGGCCGTCGGGCCAGCAATTCAACCACCGGATGGGCCGTCGTGGGGTAGGCCAGCAGCCAGCAGCCTAGTAGAGGACAGCCCAAAAGAGGAGGATATCACGAGCAGCCCATTAAAATGGTGGACGGCACAGAGAAAAAAAAATAACAAGACGCCTTTGTCCCACAAGTATCAGTTGGTCCTACACAGAGAAAAAAAATAACAAGATGGCCAGTTGCTTCCAGTGACACGTGTGAGGCGCGTGGGACCCAAAAAGGGACACATAGGCAAAATGGATGACATGACAGCCAAACACATACCATTGTATTGAGCCAAATGGCAATGCCGTTATTGATTTGTCGCAATCGGCATTGGAAAAACGTCGTAGGCCACTTAATTTTGCTAATGACGTTTTGACCTAAATTGCCAATGACGTTTTTTCCCAATAACGTCACGATTTTCTAGGGTTTTGCCCCCCCGGAGTGGCCAAGGACGGTCAAAGCTAGGAACGTCATAAAGCTATGACATTTTGATTTCCAGTCATAAAAAAACGTCATATTATGGCAGATTTCTTGTAGTGACATGTGATGGAGCCACAATTCAGATGGCAGCTCCCCCAACCTCGGGGCCACTTTATAGGACTTGGCATTTTTTGCCACAAAGATTGCGAAAATTAAGAGGGTTGGGCCAACTTGGTCTTAGAAAATATTGAGAGGGTAGCTCTCTAGTACTCAACACCTCTCCCTCGAAATCGTTAGAAAAAGGCCGACCTTCGCGAAGGGAAGACAACTCGCTCCGCACGCGACAAGTGGCACGTTGCGGTGCCAGAAAATCCCTGGGAAGTGGTCTCCCTGCTCGCCACGTGTCGCAAGGGAAAGCAAGGTGGGGATGAGAGAGGAGAGAGAAGGCAGATATGGGCTGCCTTGTATCAGCTTTTCCCTTTATTTTTCTAGATTCGGTTTTTCAAAATGAAATATCTTGAGAATCGTAAATCCAAAATACGATCCGTTTTCACTTTTGAGATCCTCGTGTCGAAATCTTCAAAACTAGATCCCATGTTGATATGTTTCGGAATACTTTTTTTCGTACTTCCAATACTAGTATGGTTGTAATCGTGGTGTGTACCTAACTGTACCTGTGTTTCAACTGATACTTCTGTTTTTAGTGTACGTGATGCAGTTTTTCCCTTTACTAAGTAACTGTACTTACTCGTGTGCGCTAGTGTACCTGTGCTTTTGTACCAGTACTTACTCGTGTGCGCGACTGTACTTCTATACCAGTACTTACTCGTGTGCGCGACTGTACCTGCTCGGGTGCGTGACTGTACCTGCTCGTATGCGTGACTGTACTTCTATACATGTACTTGCCTGTGTGCGCGACTGTACCTGCTCGTGTGCGCGGTTGTACCCGTACTCGCCCGTGTGTTCAACTGTACTCGTGCTCCATATGTAACTGTACTCGTGCTTTGTACGAAACTGTACTCGCTTGTGTACGCGACTATACCTGTACTTACTCGTCCGCACTTTGCTGTACTTGTGTTGTATATGTAATTGTACCTACACATTATGAACAATTGTACTCGACCATTTTACTAATTGTACTCGCACTTATAGTTTTGTAATTCGCACTGGTCGGATTTAATCGACGCGGAGGGAGGCATATGTATGCATGATTTTGACAGATGGCCACGTCAATTTTTTAAGTCCAGAGGTAGTAGCTAGCAGCTTTGTACTTCGATCATTAGCTATTGCGCGAGACCGCGGACGGGACAAGAGGAGTGCGTGCGAACGGGAGGAGCAGGTACATACTTAGGCGATTTACACAAAAATAACCCAAAAGTGGAAGAAAAGCACAGACTGACCCTCCGGCGAAACTATTTCACCAATCTAACCCTTTTGTGTGGCGCCCCTCCCACGGGCGCCACACATGCCCATGTGGCTCCCCTCCTGCCGGCGCCACTGACCCAGCCGACGTGGCGCCATCGACGCTGAGCTGGTGCGCCCATCCGACGTGGCAGCATGTGTGGCGCCCCTCCCAACGGCGCCACACATGCACTTGTAATCCCCCAAACATACCGTGAGACAATTCCTCGGGACTTAGCCGTTTTGCGAGGCTCGATGTGTGGCGCCGATGACACGGGCGCCACACTAGCCTGTGTGGCGCCGATGCCACGGGCGCCACACATAGAGCCTCGCGAAAACGGCTAAGTCCCGGAGGATTTGTCCCACGGTATGTTTTGGACCCAATGGTTCATATAAGTTGGCATGTGTGGCGCCGATGCCACGGGCGCCACACTAGCACTTGTGGCGCCAGCGGGAAGGGCGCCACACATGGACTTGTGTTGAAAACATGAAAAATCCTACCAAACTCCAACAGTTACGAGTACAATATTGGACACAACAAGTAGAAATTTCATGACATACACATATAACACTTCATAGGTCACATTGTAGCACGTAGATTCAAACAACAAGTAGCATTACGGACCATGGTTCGAAATGACATAGGGTTCACAAATCGATACTTATGAAGATATAGTTCACAACAACACGGAGCACATCCTAGTGTCGTCCTCGACGTGTCGTCCTCACGGGCTGCTTCCGGACGGCCATCCTCTTCGTCCGCTGCCTTGGCTGCTCCTGCTGCTGCTCCTGCTGCTGCTGCTCCTGCTGCTGCTCCTCCTCCTCCTCCTCCTCCTCCTCCTCCTCCTCCTCTGAAGAGAACGGCTCGTCGTTCCTCATCCTCGACATAGCTGATCTCCGCGGCGGCCCGTCATCCTCCTCAGTGACAACCTTCTTTCCTCGGTTGACATAATCTTCCGGAGTGTACCGGTTTGGAGCCTTGCCCCTTGGCTTCAACTGGTAAGCTGACCGTTGCTTGGAGGTACGCTTCGGAAGTACGCCTTGACTCAGAATTAGGTCGTCCTCAGGAGGAATCTGCACAAACATGAACACATGAGATTACAAAAGTTGAAATTAGTAAGAACATGTTTCACAGCAACAAAATAGTCCATACATGTTCTTCGGAAGAGGAGGATGTAGGGATTTCGCCTTCGCGGCAACCTAGCAAGTTCGCTAACCGCCGCATCTTTCGTGCAGTGTTCTGCGTCATGGAACTCACGGTTACAAAGCCACCAGAACATAATTGCGTACATTCAAAGTTGGTGATCATACCTTAACGAAATTCCGCAACGGTCCGGACAGGCTTTTCATCCGTGTGGCTCTGCTCCCACACAACCTCGCACTCCTCAGCTGTTTTCCGGATCTCCTCCCGCTGTGACAAACATAGCATACACAATTTAAGCGAGCACATGGCAATCTAGATGATGTACTAGTTAGTGAGAGAATCCATTACCACGAAGTTCAGCTCGGAAGCAATAGAAGTCGATCTCCTCTCGCGAGCAAAAGTGTCGTGCTGGCTTTGCCCAACCTCATCGAACCGGATGGGGTCGTCCAAGATCTCTTCACGATACGCGCGCTTCACTAACTCGATACGCGTGTTCGATGGAACCACTCGAGGTAGTTGTTGAAAGCGGTGAAGTCGTGAGGCACAATCCGCTCGGGGCCAGCATTCCGTGCCGCTTCCAAGCAGTGTTGGAACGCTCGTGATGTGGCCGCTATGATGGACCGGCCAATTTGTGATCTTCCTCCGCCGCTGCCTATCAAGCCTGCAAGAATCAACAAGTTAGTTTGTACCTCTTCTATCAAGAATCTTCCATCGCATGATTCCGGAAGTTTACCTGTGAAGCGCCTTGTCCGTGTCTTGCCACATTGGTGGGCACTCTCGATACAGCCCAACCTGTCTCATCACTCTTTGCGGCTGGTGGTGTTCAACAAGCCACATGCATATGAGTGGGCAGCGCATACGCCAGAACTGCGCCTCCTCCGTGCACTTGGGGTTTAGGTCAGTCATCGCCGCGCCAATACGGTAGTAGCTACCATATGGCTCCCATTCCACCTGCAGCATACAATTATTTAGTAGATGCCAGTAGAATCAATCAAAACTAGGATTGCAACTCCGCAGTGATCGGTTACCTCGCTCAGCGGTAAGAGTGTCCAACTCCGCGGTGTACTGCCTGTACATGATCATTGGATCGCTCGTCATCTCCGAGACATTGTCCCAAAGGTATGCCCAAGTGGGCTCCCGATCGGGAAAGTGAGGGAAATGAGGCCATGGCGTCTCGTTGAGTACCCCGGGACGCCCAACCGATAGGCGGTCCCAGCTCCATACGGAAAGTAGGAGCATGCATCCACCAATACCGCCGCTACCCGTCTTGCTCCCGATCCCGCGACAAGCTTCGTCCAACCGCATACATAAGATATTTGGTTACTACTTTGTGTAGCGCACTACTATAGGAAAATAGTACATAGAACAAATCATCACCTGCCGGTAGAGGTAGGCAAGTGCCGCTGTTCCCCAACTCCACCGGGCGTCCAACACCGTAAGCGCCTTCAGCCAACACCAATGGGCCAGCTTACCCCCACCGTCGGGAAAGAGAGTCCTGGAAATCATGTACCATAAGTACACGCGGGCGTACGTCCTCCGAGTGTCCTCGTCGGCCTCTATGGGGCATTCTCGCAAAGTTAGTTCCGATCCAAGTGAAAGACGCGCCGGCGGGAACTCTCTCCTTTGGATTTTCCGGCGGCGGAGGAGCCCCGCCAATAAGGTCCTCCATCCGTCCGCGCCACCCATCGAAGCTGTGTTCATACACGGTGGCTCGCCCCGAATAGGTAGTCCAAGGATCATGGAAACATCCTGGAGAGTAGGGGCCATCTCTCCGGCCCTCAAGTGGAAGGTGTGAGTCTCCGGCCTCCACCGGTCGACAAGGGCGGTGAGTGCCGAGGGGTTCATGTGTGGCCCCCCACGGCTTACAAGGGATATGAACGGCATAAGACCGGTAGGCCGGATGAACTCCGTGTACCTCTCGTCATAAGGTATATCCGGTGTGCCATGGTAACGAATCTTCAAAGGGTGAAGATCCGTTCCCCTCTCCGTCATATGAACAGCCCGGTGCTCCCTGTCGTACTCTTCATCCGGAAGCCACACCATCCTACATGTATGAGCAACACATACAACATATTATGAGCCATTCATACCAAATATGAGCAACACATACATGAGAATATATCCAAATAAGCCATCACACATACATTCCTAACAAATATGAGTTATTCCATCAAGAATACATGAGAATATATCTAACTTTCGAATCACATATACATCACACATACATGAGAGTTCATATCCAAATACATCACACATATGAATTTCGTAAGACATACCATTCCTAGGCACATAATAGACATATGTAAGACAATAGAATGCATTTGCTAAGCTCCAATTTTGCCTTTCACCACATACATACATAAGGATTTCAACACATACATGTAAAATTTCATTCAACACATCTAGGGTTCCTACATATCTAGGGTTCCTACATATCTAGGGTTCCTACACATACACATTCAACACATACATAGCCATTTCAAATCTAGTTTCCATGTCTAGGGTTCATGTGCAAATCTAGCAAGATCTATGAAATTAGTGGATGAATGTGAGGGATTCGAAGGGGAATACCTTGAGGAATGGAGGAGGAAGGACTTGGCCGGCCGGATCTGACGATTGCTTGGTCGATTTGGTGGGGGCGAAGGGGACTCGGGCGGCGGCGGCGGTTTCCTCGGGAGGAACAGAGAGAAGAGAAGAAACCGGCTGCGTCGGGCTGGGCGCGGGCGCGGGCGCCACACTTAAGTGGATGTGTGGCGCCCGTGGCATCGGCGCCACACATGCTAGTGTGGCGCCGTGGCGTCGGCGCCACACATCGAGCCTCGCAAAACGGCTAAGTCCCAGACGTTCCGGAGCCCCCGGATGTTTTCGACCGAAAACATGATATAAGTTGGCATGTGTGGCGCCGTTGGGAGGGCGCCACACATGCTGCCACGTCGGACGGGCGCACCAGGCTCGGCGGCGAGGGGGCCACGTCGGGCTGGGTGTGTGGCGCCGGCAGGAGGGAGCCACATGGGCATGTGTGGCGCCCGTGGGAGGGGCGCCACACAAAAGGGTTAGATTGGTGAAATAGTTTCGCCGGAGGGTCAGTCTGTGCTTTTCTTCCACTTTTGGGTTATTTTTGTGTAAATCGCCACATACTTACAGTGCGCATACTCACGCGGGCGGGAGGAGCACGTACAGCGCGGCGTATGAAGCGCGGACTCGGTCGCAGCGACGGACACGCGTCAGCTCTTCGTGCATTTGGCGGGACCGAGTTTTCCCTTTGCAAAGGTTTACCTTTATCTAGTGGTACCCCCTCTCCCTACATGGGATGGCTACCCTTTCCATGGCGCTACTCTACATCCCCGTCGATGGGCGTATTCGAGCAGCTCGACCGAACATGCCCCCAAATCCCTGGGGCCCCCAAATACTTGTTACATTGGTTACTTGGTTTAATCAGCTTGTGTGGCCCAGACCCAGCACATCGTTTCGCTGGTTTTGATGACGATCAGGAGACGCAGAGACGCGGATCGAAGGAGGTTCACGACTTCACGTTTCTTTGTTTCCGCTTTGGCAGTTTCCGCGCAGGACGCTCGCCGTCGCGTGTTACGCCGTATCGTCCGCCGTGCGCCCGGCCCGGCAGTGCCTAGTGATTCCTTTTCCCGTGATCATGTCCTTGATTGCTAGCCGGCAGATTGATTGACGATTACAAGCAGGGAGCAGCTGCAGCCTGCAGCAGATCAAGGCCCCGTTTTGCGGATTGCTGCCCAGTCGCGAGTTTCATCCATCAAGTTAAGATAAAAACTGCTGCGTTGATCTAGACATCTTAGTGAATTATTTTGTTAAACTATTAGCTTGTGGCAGAGGAGGAATCATCAATCATGAGAAGGACGAAGTGTCCATCAGGCGCTCAAAAGAAGAAGAAAAGAAAGAGATTAGATGCAGTAATTCAGTCTCAAAAGGGTGCTTCAGATAGATTTGTGGTGAAAGAGCCTCAAATAAATTCTGGAAATCAAACTGGTGATGATGCTAATATGGGCGATGAATTTGATGATGCTAATATCGGCGATGAAGTTAATGATGCTTTTACAGGTGTTGAATGTAATGATGCTACTCTTCACGAGGACACCTATAGCTCTTTTCATCATGATATATTTGATCCAAGATATTGGAATGGTCTTGATGCTAAAACAATAGATATTTTGGTGCAAAAGGGTCCTAAAAGAGACTTGTCTATTGAGCATGGTCCTAGAGATAAATTATCTAGAATGTTTTCTGCATCTGCATATAGTAGAGTTCTTTCAGATGGAGAAACATGTGACCGAGAATGGCTTGTATACAGCAAAGAGCTTAATAGAATTTTTTGTTTCTGCTGCAAATTATTGAGAAAAGGGTTTGCTAGAGGATCGTTAGCAAATGAGGGTTTCAATGACTGGATACATCTTAGCATTAAACTTCAACAACATGAAACTAGCAGAGAACATGTCACAAATATGAGTACATGGTATGACTTGCGTATGAGGTTACAGAATAATCAAACAATTGATAAGTTGCTCAACGAGAACTTGAAAAGGAAAGGGAGCATTGGAGAAAAGCTTTGTACAGGATTCTCTTGATTGTACAATTTCTTGGAGAACATAACATCGCATTGCGTGGCAGTAATAGCAAGTTATACCAAGATAGCAATAGCGATTTCTTGTGACTGGTTCAAATGTTGGCTAAATTTGACCCGGTTATGAAAGAGCATGTTGGCCGAATTACCAATGATAGAACTCGTGATCATTATCTTGGTCCTTCCATCCAGAATGAGTTGATAACTTTGTTAGCTACTGCAATCAGATCTGAAATCATTGGAAAGGTAAAAAAGGCGAAGTACTTCTCAGTTATTCTTGATTGTACTCCTGATGTAAGCCACCAAGAGCAGATGTCTTTGATAATAAGGTATGTTGATGAATCTTCTAGTTCAGTTTGCATTGAGGAATCTTTCTTAGGTTTTTTAGATGTCTATGATACCACTGGGCAAGGACTGTTTGATGTCTTACAAGATGAACTTAAGAAGCTTAAACTTGATATAAACAATGTGAGAGGACAAAGATATGAAAATGGATCGAATATGAAAGGAAAACATCAAGGGGTACAAAATAAACTCTTGAATATAAATCCCAGAGCTTTTTCTTCAGCTTGTGGTTGTCATAGCTAGTCTGAATTTGACACTATGCGATATGGAAAATTCTTGTCGTAATGCAACCGATTTTTTTGGAATTATCCAGCGCATCTATACGACATTTGCTAATTCTACCAAGAGGTAGCAAATTCTTAAGTACAATATAACATGATTGACTCTCAAGTCATTGTCAACTACTCGTTGGGGCAGTCGATTTGAAAGTGTTAAGGCTATAAGGTTCCAAATGTCAGATATAAGGGAGACTTTGCTACAAGTGGCTGAAAGTGATAAGGATCCCTTGATAAGTAGTGTAGCTAAATCATTGGCAGAAAATGAACTTGGTGACTTTGAGTTTATATTATCTATAGTCATCTGGTATCAAATATTATCATATATTAATATGGTAAGCAAGCAATTACAATCAAAGGATATGCTTATTGATATTGCAATTGAGTCTATACATGGGCTGATGTCCTTCTTCAGTACGTACAGAGAAACTGGCTTTTCAAAGGCAGTGAAAGATGCTAAAGAAATTGCAATGGAGGGCGTCCCAGTTTTCCCAGGAGACGCAAGGACGCTCGTGCATGGCCGCGTGGCCGTCCGCGCCGACGTTATTGCGTGCAACCACCCGCTGTCGCCGATGTACATTAAGAGGCCTTGCGGTTCATCCCAATCTCTTGCCGCTCCCAAATCTTCTCCTCGCCGCCCCCAGATCTTCTCCTCGCCATTCCAAGCAATGTCGTCGTCCTCCCGCAAGATCGTCGCGGCGAACGGCTTTGGCCGCGGCAGCCTCACCGTGAAGGAGGCGTGGGCGCTGTACCACGCGGGATATCCCGTCCCGCCGGACATGCGACTGCCAAGCAGCGGCGGCTGGAAGATGGCCGTGAACGGCATAGGCGTCCCGCCGCCGCCGCCGCCGGGCACGGAGCGCTGGAAGGACGCCATCAGGGCCTGGCGGGCTGAACTCGACGCCGAGGACCGGGCCGATCCGACCTGGGCGGCCAAAAACAACGGCGCCTGGTGGGGCACCTACTTCCAAGCGAAGTACAACATGGAGATGCGCAGCACCACCGGTCTCGTCGGCGGGCCGAACAGCTGGAACAGGGAAGGGCGCACCCTGTTCTGGGCGTTCCGGGGCGCACCCTGCAGAACGTCATCCACGGCATCCACAACGGCACTCCGAGGTTGGAGGCGCCATCCTCACCACCACCGTCTCCCGCAGCGCAATGGCAGCCGAGGAGGACGTACTCGTCCTCCTCCAACTCTTCTTCCTCAGGACCGGCCCGATCGACGCCGTCCTCGTCGTACCGCTCCGCGTCCTACACCGTCCCCAATCGCGTGGTGAAGGAGCAGCCGGCGATGCCCGTCAATCCTAGGCGCGGCGGCAGCGGCAGCTGCGTCAGCAAGAGAGGCGCAGCGGCGCCCTCCTCATCCCGAAGCCGGAGGTGAAGGAAGAGACGAACGACGAGGAAGCGTCGAAGGCGGCTCTGCTGGCGGAGTACGAGTGGCAGCAGCGGCTCATCGCCAGCAGCAACGACCCCGAGAACTTCCCAGGGCTGCGAGTGGCGTACTTGGCATCGCTGAACGACAAGGACACCTGGAGGGGCGAACTCGACACGACGATCGCCATGTCCATCCGCGACACCGGCAAGCCGCTTGTGGACCTCACGGACGACGGCGAGGCAGGACCAAGCGGCCTGGTGAAGGACGAGCACGTTGACGAGCCCGACGAGCGCGTCAAGCAGGAGGTCGTCACCGACGACATGTACAACTTCCACCAGTACTACGACGCCTCCGGCCGCCGCAAGTACTTCTAAATTATGTTTAGTTTAAATTTAGTCGAATCTCGTTCGAATCTATGTAATATATGCCAAGTTTGGATGAATTTAATCGAATCTCGCTCAAGTTTAAAATTTCTGAAATTTTGATTGGGGGACGCGACTGGGAAGCGACGTCCCCCAAACGCGGCACGAACAAAACACGTCCCCCAAACGCTCAATCTGGCGCCGTTTGGGGATGGTTTGGGGGACATGACGAGATGCTCTTAGGAGCTCCGTCGGATACACCGCACAACGTTGCCACGTATGGGAGAGGGAGGCACCAAAAGTAAAATGATTGCGTCACGCTAAGGCTACTTATAGTGGGGAGTAATATGAGGTGGTGTCATGCATACGTTACTAGTCCATGTTACTACCTTCATAGTGAAAAGTAACATAGACGTGATATCATGCAAAATCTTATTTATTTGTAGACTCATTTTATTTTGAGGTGTGTGATGTTATGGTACTCCCTCCATACCGATTTGTTGGCATATTATGTTGGGCGCTGTGATCAAGAAGCTAAGTGATTGTAAGAATTGAGTAACTTCTGAAAGGTTACGCTACGTCTAGGGTATGGCTGGGTGACGCCGAGGCGATTTCCGCCGCCAGCCTACCATGGACGGGAGCGCTCCGGATTTGGGAGACCATCGCGTCTACGAGGGATTTGGAGAGTCCAGGGTAAGCACTACTGCGCAAGGCGGCGGTCCCAGCCATGGTGCTCACGGTTTTGAGTCAGATCGGATCCGGGACGGGGCAGATATAAAACCCCATCGTGGATTACAGGTCTCACATCTAATCCAGGTTTTCGACAATCAATCGACGATCTACGATCCGAGGCGCCCGTCTATGTTGCGTTCCGGTGAAAGATATGGCATCGGCCGGCGGTAGGGGTGATCAAGGGGAACCGCCGAGGATCCCGCCCACCCGAAGGCTGTCGATCGAAGCCAGGTCTGTCCACATGGAGAGGCGTCTGGTGATTAGAGAGGCTGCTGATGATCTGGGAAGCAATTGGGACGGAGAGGCTGTTGGAGGGAAGAACGATGGGCCTGAAGCAAGAACATCTGGCATGAAGGGTTTGGGAGATGAGTTCTATATGGAAGAGGAGGAAGAGGAAGAAGGGCCACCGACAAACCCCACAAGCTGGCGCATGGTGGCGCGCTACTACTTGATGACCCACAAGTATAGGGGATCGCAACAGTCTTCGAGGGAAGTAAAACCCAATTTATTGATTCGACACAAGGGGAGCCAAAGAATATTTGCAAGCCTTAACAGCGGAGTTGTCAATTCAGCTGCACTGGAAACGAGACTTGCTCGCAAGAGTTTATCGGTAGTAACGGTTTTATAGCGATAGCAGTAGTGAAATATCAGCAGCAGTGTAACAAAGACAGCAGTAGTGATTATAGTAAACAGCAGGATTAAAATACTGTAGGCACAGGGATGGATGAACGGGAGTTGCATGGATGAGAGAAACTCATGTTGCAGATAGTAATAAAACGGTATCCAAGTACTAATCAATCAATAGGCATGTGTTCCATATTTAGTCGTACGTGCTCGCAATGAGAAACTTGCACAACATCTTTTGTCCTACCAGCCGGTGGCAGCCGGGCCTCTAGGGAATCTCACTGGAAATTAAGGCACTCCTTTTAATAGAGCACCGGAGCAAAGCATTAACACTCCGTGAACACATGTGATCCTCATATCACCGCCTTCCCCTCCGGTTGTCCCAATTTCTGTCACTTTGGGGCCTCGGGTTCCGGACAGCAATATGTGTATACAACTTGCAGGTAAGATCACAAAACAATGCATATCATCATGAAACAATAACTTGTTCAGATCTGAGATCATGGCACTCGGGCCCTAGTGACAAGCATTAAGCATAACAATTTGCAACAATATCATAAAAGTACCAATTACGGATACTAGGCACTATGCCCTAACAATCTTATGCTATTACATGACTGATGACCCACAAGTATAGGGGATCGCAACAGTCTTCGAGGGAAGTATTACCCAATTTATTGATTCGACACAAGGGGAGACAAAGAATACTTGAAAGCCTTAACAGCGGAGTTGTCAATTCAGCTGCACATGGAAACGAGACTTGCTCGCAAGAGTTTATCGATAGTAACGGTTTTATAGTAGTAGCAGTAGTAAAATAACGCGACGAGTAACACGGACAGCAGTAGTGATTTTAGTAAACAGCGGAATTAAAATACTGTAGGCACGGGGACGGATAACGGGCGTTGCATGGATGAGAGAAACTCATGTAACAATCATAGCAGGGCATTTGCAGATAATAATAAAACGGTATCCAAATACTAATCAATCAATAGGCATGTGTTCCAGTTATAGTCGTACGTGCTCGCAATGAGAAACTTGCACAACATCTTTTGTCCTACCAGCCGGTGGCAGCCGGGCCTCAAGGAAACTCTCTGGATATTAAGGTACTCCTTTTAATAGAGTACCGGAGCAAAGCATTAACATTCCGTGAACACATGTGATCCTCACATCGCTACCATCCCCTCCGGTTGTCCCGATTTCGTCACTTCGGGGCCATTGGTTCCGGACAGCGACATGTGTATACAACTTGCGGGTAAGATCATAAACAACGAATATCTTCATGAAACAATAACATGTTCAGATCTGAGATCATGGCACTCGGGCCCTAGTGACAAGCATTAAGCATAACAAGTTGCAACAATATCATAAAAGTACCATCTACGGACACTAGGCACTATGCCCTAACAATCTTATGCTATTACATGACCAATCTCATCCAATCCCTACCATCCCCTTCGGCCTACAGCGGGGAATTACTCACACATGGATGGGGGAAACATTGCTGGTTGATGGAGAGGCGTTGGCGGTGATGGCGGTGATGATCTCCTCCAATTCCCCGTCCGGCGGAGTGCCGGAACGGAGACTTCGGCTCCCGCGACGGAGTTTCGCGATGTGGCGGCGTTACGGAGGGTTTACGGCGACTTTCACTTCTCCTCGTGCGTTTTTAGGTCGAGGCGAATAAGTAGTCCGAAGGGGGCGTCGGAGGCCGGCCGAGGGGCCACACCACATGGCCGCGCGGGCCCCCACGGGCCGCGCCGCCAAGTGGTGTGGGGCCCTCGGGCCTCCACTTCAATTGTCCTTCCGGCTCCGTCATTATTCGGGAAAATAGGCCCTTTCGTCAAAATCCCGAGGTTTTTCCCGAAAGTTGGATTTCTGCACAAAAACGAGACACCGGAACGATTCTGCTGAAAACAGCGTTAGTCCGTGTTAGTTGCATCCAAAATACACAAATTAGAGGCAAAACAATAGCAAAAGTGTTCGGAAAAGTAGATACGTTTTGGACGTATCAACTCCCCCAAGCTTAGCTTATTGCTTGTCCTCAAGCAATTCGGTTAACAAGCTGAGCGATAAAAGAACTTTCACGAACACATTTGCTCATATGATGTATATATTCTCATGATATGGCTAATACTTGAGCAGTTCATAATAAGATACATGCAAATAAGATCATCTAACAGCTATGTCAATCATGAAGAAGTACCAACAATTAATAATAAGCATCATGAATCATGTATATAAGCAGGATTGCAATGTTCATAAGAAAGTATGATAAAGTGGTATCTCGCTTGCCTGTATTTGATTGGCAAAACATAAATGCCCGGGCACCTCGCGGAGTTCATACAAAGACTAGAAGTAGTGATTGCCAAAGATAAAAGCATCAAAGTTATACCACAATCAATCATATTTTGAGACAAGCATATTATACTAAGAATGACGAGTTGTGCTCTCAAGAAAGTGCTCAAAGAAATAATGGAGACACAACATAAAAGTAAAAGATTGACCCTTCGCGAGAGGGAAGCGAGGGGATTAACATGCGCTAGAGCTTTTCATTTGTAAAGTAGGAGTAAAATTATTTTGAGAGGTGTTTGTTGTTGTCAACGAATGGTAATGGGTACACCAACTACCTCGCCAACCGGACTTTCAAGAGCGGCTCCCATGAATTATTTGCATGTTTATGTGGCACTCCTTCCAACCTTTCTTTCACAAACCATGGCTAACCGAATCCTCGGGTGCCTGCCAACAATCACATACCATGAAGGAGTGCCTTTTTAGTTTAGTTTTATTATGATGATGACACTCCCCCCAACCTTTGCTTACACAAGCCATGGCTAACCGAATCCTTCGGGTGCCGTCCAACAATCACAAACCATGGAGGAGTGTCTATTTAAGTTAATTAATTCGGGACTGGGAATCCCATTGCCAGCTCTTTTTGCAAAATTATTGGATAAGCGGATGTGCCACTATTCCATATGAGAGTCCGTCAAAAGTAAATGACAAGGTTGAAAGCTAAACACCACATACTTCCTCATGAGCTATGAAACATTAACACAAATTAAGAAGCATTTTGAAGGTTTTAAAGGTAGCGCATGAGAATTTACTTGGAATGGTTTGAAATGCCATGCATAGGTATTTATGGTGGACACTCTGGAATAACTTGGTTTTCATGTGTTTGGAGGCACGAGCAGCGTTCCCGCTCAGTACAAGTGAAGGCTAGCAAAAAACTAGGGAGCGACAAATCAAGAGAAGCGATAGCTCGTCATAATCATGCTTGCGGCAAAATAAATTAATTGAGGCATAAAAGTGATACAAGAACTCTGAAGCAATGTAAATCATTGAGGCTTAATTGACTCTTGTTCAGTCATATGCATGCGTGAGCATGTGCCAAGTCGATATAAATGAATTATTCAGAGGAGGATACCACAATGCCATACTTACTTATGAATAAAACAATGCAAGCAAACATCCATAACATGCTACCCATATTAATAGATTGGAGCTAATCATGAGAGATCATGAACTACTAGACTTTCTTAAATGACATATACCTCACATGAACCAACTAAGCATGCTCACATGGATGAGTATATGTACAAAAATGAAAACAAATAGAGTTCATACCAGCCTCTCACCACAATCAGATTGTCGTAGATCGTCATTATTGCCTTTTCACTTGTGTAGCTTGGATAATATGAAATGAAAACCAGGCTCCAGCCACCGAAGACCATTGAACTCATAATGAACTTTACAAACCAAAGAAGAACAGCAAATATTTTTGGTATTTTCGAATTTGAGAATAAGAACAAAAGGAAACAAGCAAACAAAGCAAAATCTTTTTGGGTTTTCTTATGGCAAACTAGCAATAGCAAATAAAACGAAACAAATGCAAGAAACCAAGATAAACAAATGGTGAAGAGAAACAACAGAAATATTTTTGATCTTTTTGTGTTTTGGGAAAGAAACAAAGTGGAAACAAGAAATAGAAAACTAAAAGAAACACAGAAAAGCGAGATGGCAGAAATCTGCCAAAACCTGACAGCAGTACAGAAATCGATTTTTACAAAAATCTTACGTTGCTCAGTTCGAAAGTGTTCAACTAATGAAAGTTAGATAACAACCTGGGAAACATGCACAAAAATTTGCAACTCAAAATACTGTTCTGGCTGGGCGCACGAATTTTTACGGTAACAGCCCAGAATCTGTTTTTAGGCAGCACTTCCCCAAATATCATCTTCCTCTCATTAGAAAACCACTCAAAGAGACTAAACAAGTATATACAAGTATCCAGCAATCATAATATGCAAAGAATGAGTGATGCCGGTATACCTCCCCCCAAGCTTAGGCTTTTGGCCTAAGTGGAGTTCAATCCCATCGATCCCATGAAGTAGCGCCTCCGTAATATGACGAAGATGGATCGTATTCCGGGTATGTGCTAGAAGACGCACCGGGATGTGTGACGGTGTAATCATAGGAAGGCTCGACATCCTCGGAGTCATGCTGCTGGTGGAAATCTTGTATCTTCATATGTTCATCCACCTCCTCCTTAGTGCACGACCATGATTGCCTGTCAATACCGAACAAACCTGGTTGGGGAAGAGGAATTTCTTTCTCATCCCCGTCAGAAAACAACATTCTATAGACCATATTATCTAAAGTAGAATCAGTAGTCACAAAATGATGACTCTTCATAGCAGCAATATCAAGTCTCCTAGGGGCCAATAGCACATCATTAGGATCAATAGGAAGATTTAGATATGTTAAAACGCGCAGTGCAATAGTTCCTCCAAAAATAGGTCCCCTGGTAGTCAGGCGGCGAGCAATAAGAGCACCAAGGTGATAGGACGTTTGACCGAGTAAGTGCAATATTCAGGAAAGCAAGATGGTAGCTAGAGATATTACTAGTGTTCTCCCTACCAAGAATGCTAGTAGCAATGTAATATGCAAAATACTTAATGGCGGGGAGTTGAATGTTCCTTATCTTGCCCCGCTGAATGGTGCGACAATCATCATCGGTGATCCCTCGATAGAGCTCCAACAAGTCCTGGGGGTTGTCATCAATCCTACTTGCTGTACCTGCAGGGACAATATCCAACGCAAGACAAAAATCCTTCAATTGCATAGTAACGAGGATTACCATAGATCCTGAATGCAACCGTTGGCTCATATTGTTTGTTGTTGAACTGGAAACTCTCGACGAAAATTTTTGTGAGCATATAGTATTGCTCCCTTTCATCTCCCATATAGGTGGTTAACCCTGCCCTGTTGACAAGGGTCAAGAAATCCTCCAATATCCCTGCATTCCTTAGAAAATCATAGCATGGGAAAGTCGAAGCATTAGGAGGCCCATTGTCCTCTTCGGGCGCGAAGCTAGGCGCGATGATGTCCTCATTGTACGACCGCCTAATTTGGGTGGCGGTCCTAGAAGGCCTCCCGGTGCTGGTTGTTCCCTTCTTGAACAATTCTCCAAATTTGAACTTCTTCATTTTCTGAAATTTTCAACAAACAATATAAAACTTGATTTGGTGACATATAATTGAGGGGAACTACTATAGGAACTTGCTAGAGTACTAATCATGCATCAAAACTAGTTTCTACCACTTAGAACAAGCATGCAACCTCACTAAACATGTTACCTACAGCAGCAAAATATTCAAGATATACTCAACCAAACAAAATTCTACTTGGATGGGTGGAGGAGTCACATACCAAGGAGCAAATGTGCCAAATTTCAGCAGGAAATCTGGGCTGAGCAAAGAGATCGAGAAATCTGGAGTTCTTGAGCAAAAACGCGAGTGAGAGGAAATTGGTTCGAGTTTTTTCGGGAGAGAGAAGGTGCTGGGGAGAAAGAGATGACAAAGTGGGGCAAGGAGGGGCCCACACCACATGGTGGCGCGGCCACCTCCTTGGCAGCGCCGGCTTTGTGGTGTGGCACCCTGTGGTGCCCCACAGGTCATCCTACGGGTGCTCCCAGTGCCTCGTCGAAAAATAGGACCAACGGTGTAATTTCGCGAATTTTTGAAAACTTTGAAAAATGCACATTTTCTGGGTATTAAGTTTATTATTACTGGCCAGGAAAATTTTTGAAATCTCAAATCAACTAAGAAACTTTGCAAATTAAAAATGCTACAGCAACTAAAGCAAGTGGAGGAAGAAAGAGATGTTGTTTACCTCCTCTATGCATATAAAAGGTATTTGTTAACAAGGTTGATCAAGTCTTGCCACCAAATAAATTTTACATAGCATATGAAGAAATAAACCTCAAATCAATCATGTTACCTTGAATTGTATTGATATGGATCCAATCACAAGAGTTTGATATTCTTCTTTAGGCTCATATATAGGACAATCGATGGTTCCCACTTTGATAGTTCTCACATGAGAAATAGTATTAACTCCGCACGCTTTTTCAATCCTCTTGGGGAAATAGACGGTGTGTTCCTTATCATCAACATTGAAAGTAACCTTTCCTTTATTGCAATCAATAACAGCCCCTGCGGTGTTAAGAAAAGGTCTCCCAAGAATAATAGACATATTATCATCTTCGGGCATTTCCAACACAACAAAATCGAGTTAATATCAAGCAGTTATTAGTAACTTGAACAGGAACATCCTCACATATACCAACAGGAATAGCAGTAGATTTATCAGCCATTTGCAAAGATATATCAGTAGGTATCAACTTATCTAGATAAAGTCTCTTATAAAGAGAAAAAGGCATAACACTAACACCGGCTCCCAAGTCACATAGAGCAGTTTTAACATAATTATTCTTAATAGAACAAGGAATAGTAGGTATACCGGGTCGCCCAACTTCTTTGGAACTTTGCCATTGAAAGAGTAATTAGCAAGCATAGTGGAAATTTCCTCATTGGGGATTTTCCTTTTGTTAGTAACAATATCTTTCATATACTTTGAATAAGGAGGCAATTTAATAGCATCGGTCAAAGGGATTTGCAAAAATAAAGGTTTCATCCAATCACAGAATTTATTATAGTGTTCCTCTTCCTTTGATTTTAGTTTCTTAGCAGGAAAAGGCATTTGCTTTTGCACCCAAGGTTCTCTTTCATTACCATGTTTCTCAGCAATAAAATCTTCTTTAGTATACTTTTTATGTTTAGCATGCTTTTCAGGTTCTTCTTCAACCTCTTCTTTATCAGGAGTATCATTCTTATCATTATCTTTATCATGTTCATTACCACTTTCAGTTTCAGCATCAGAAATAGAAATACTATTAGGATCATTAGCAGGTTCAGAGGATTCTACAACATTTTTATGTTTCTTCTTATTTTTCTTAGATGGAGCTCTAGGTTCAATGCGTTGAGAATCTTGTTCAATTCTTTTGGGATGCCCTTCAGGATATAGAGGATCCTGGGTAGAGACACCACCTCTAGTTGTTACTTCATAAGCATGTTTTTCTTTAGCATTATTTCCTAACAAGTCATTTTGCACTTTAGTGAGTTTATCAATTTGAGTTTGAACCATATGAAAATGTTTAACAAGCATCTTAACATCATTGGAGGTTCTCTCCACAATATCATGCAATTCACTAATAGCTCGAGAATTTTCCATTAGATGATTCTCTACTCTCATATTAAAATTTTCCTGCTTAACAATATAATTATCAAACTCATCTAAGCATTGCGCAGGAGGTTTTGAATACGGAATATCTTCCCTAGTAAAGCGTTGAAGGGAATTTACCTCAATCATAGATGAAGGGGGAATTATCTCACATATATCTTCTATTGGAGGTAGATTCTTCACATCTTCAGATTTAATACCTTTCTCCTTGAGAGACTTCTTGGCTTCCCTCATATCTTCGTCATTCAATTTAATTAAACCCCTCTTCTTCACTATTGGCGTTGGAGTTGGTTCAGGCGTATTCCAATCATCATAATTCCGGCCTATTTTAGCCAATAATTCTTCAGCGTCATCTGGAGTTCTTTTCCGAAAACACAACCAGCACAACTATCCGGGTATGCCCTAGACTCAATGGTTAGTCCACTATAAAATATATCAAGTAAATCATGCTTTTCCAAATCATGGTCAGGCAGAGCTCTAATAAGAGAGCAAAATCTCGCCCAAGCCTCAGGCAATTTCTCTTCATCTCCTTGATCAAAATTATAAACTCTCTGCAAGGCAGCATGTTGAGCACTAGCAGGAAAGTATTTACGAAAGAAAACATTAAGCAATTCTTTTGGACTTTTAATAGAACTAGGTGGCAAACTATTATACCAAGTTTTAGCGTCATCCTTTAATGAGAATGGAAAGATTTTAGCAACAAAGTAAGTACGCTTCTTAACATCATCGAGAAAACAAGCTACTCAAAGTAGATAACTCAGTCATGTGTTCAACAGCACTTTCTTTTTCAGTACCACAAAAAGGTGTTTTCTCAACAATAGCTATATGAGATAGATCAAGAGAAAAATCATAATCTTTATCCCTAATGTTTATAGGAGATGTGGCAAATTTAAGATCAGGAGATAGTTTATATCTAACAGTATGTTCTGCAAGCAACTTTTTAATTTTTCTTGCATCAGTAGTAGCATGGCATTTTTCAATAAAATCATCATCAAGTTCCACATAATCTTCATCAAGATCATCACTAGAGTATTCAAGTTCGGGTGAATTAACGAGTGTAGTAACATCGGGAGTTTCGAGCATTTTCAATTTGTCTAGACCTAGCAATTTTAGCATCTAGAAAAGTTCCCAATGAACCACTATCATCAAGCACAGCGAGACATATTATCAGTATTATGAGAGTTTTCAGATTCAGCAGAAGTACCAGCATTTGAAGCATGTGGTGGTGAAACAAGTTTATCAATCACGGATGGTGAATCAAGAGCGAGCGAGAGGTACTCGGAGTTGTACCTTTTCTTGTAGTGGATGGTAATATGGCGACCTTAGTATAGCGAGTTTTACCCATGATGGAGAATTTGCAGCGAACAATATCAATCCAAGTGAACTTCCAAATAAAGCTATGCTCCCCGGCAACGGCGCCAGAAAATAGTCTTGATGACCCACAAGTATAGGGGATCGCAACGGTCTTCGAGGGAAGTATTACCCAATTTATTGATTCGACACAAGGGGAGACAAAGAATACTTGAAAGCCTTAACAGCGGAGTTGTCAATTCAGCTGCACCTGGAAACAGACTTGCTCGCAAGAGTTTATCAGCAGTAACAGTTTTATAGTAGTAGCAGTAGTAAAATAACAGCAGCAGAGTAACAAAGACAGCAGTAGTGATTTTAGTAAACAGCAGGATTAAAATACTGTAGGCACGGGGACGGATGACGGGCGTTGCATGGATGAGAGAAACTCATGTAACAATCATAGCGAGGGCATTTGCGAGATAATAATAAAACGGTATCCAAATACTAATCAATCAATAGGCATGTGTTCCAATTATAGTCGTACGTGCTCGCAATGAGAAACTTGCACAACATCTTTTGTCCTACCGGCCGGTGGCAGCCGGGCCTCAAGGGAAACTACTTGGATATTAAGGTACTCCTTTTAATAGAGTACCGGAGCAAAGCATTAACATTCCGTGAACACATGTGATCCTCACATCGCTACCATCCCCTCCGGTTGTCCCGATTTCGTCACTTCGGGGCCATTGGTTCCGGACGAGCGACATGTGTATACAACTTGCGGGTAAGATCATAAACAACGAATATCTTCATGAAACAATAACATGTTCAGATCTGAGATCATGGCACTCGGGCCCTAGTGACAAGCATTAAGCATAACAAGTTGCAACAATATCATAAAAGTACCATCTACGGACACTAGGCACTATGCCCTAACAATCTTATGCTATTACATGACCAATCTCATCCAATCCCTACCATCCCCTTCGGCCTACAGCGGGGGAATTACTCACACATGGATGGGGAAACATTGCTGGTTGATGGAGAGGCGTTGGCGGTGATGGCGGTGATGATCTCCTCCAATTCCCCGTCCGGCGAGTGCCAGAACGGAGACTTCTGGCTCCCGCGACGGAGTTTCGCGATGTGGTGGCGTTCTGGAGGGTTTCTGGCGACTTCCACTTCTCCCCGTGCGTTTTTAGGTCGAGGCGAATAAGTAGTCCGAAGGGGGGTGTCGGAGGCCGGCCGAGGGGGCCACACCACATGGTCGTGCGGGCCCCCCCTGGGCCGCGCCGCCAAGTGGTGTGGGGCCCTCGGGCCTCCACTTCAATTGTCCTTCTGGCTCCGTCATTATTCTGGGAAAATAGGCCCTTTCGTCAAAATCCCGAGGTTTTTCCCGAAAGTTGGATTTTCTGCACAAAAACGAGACACCAGAACAGTTCTGCTGAAAACAGCGTTAGTCCGTGTTAGTTGCATCCAAAATACACAAATTAGAGGCAAAACAATAGCAAAAGTGTTCGGAAAAGTAGATACGTTTTGGACGTATCAATGACCAATCTCATCCAATCCCTACCATCCCCTTCAGCCTACAGCGGGGGAATTACTCACACATGGATGGGGGAAACATGGCTGGTCGATGGAGAGGCGTCGGTGGTGATGATGGCGATGATCTCCTCCAATTCCCGTCCCGGCGGAGTGCCGAACGGAGTTTCCGGTCCCGAGACGGAGTTTCGCGATGGCGGCGGTGTTCTGGATGTCTTCTGGCGATTTCGTCTGACCCCCGTGCGTTTTTAGGTCGAAGACGTTAAGTAGTCCAGAGGGGGGCACCTGGGGCTGCCCGAGGCGCCGCCACCACAGGCCGGCGCGGCCCAGGGGCCTGCCGCGCCGCCTGGTGGGGTGGCTGCCTCGTGGCCCCCCTCCTTCTGGTCTTCTGGCTCCGTTATTCTTCTGTGAAAATAGGCCCATTGGAATTAATCCCGGGGATTTTCCTGAAAGTTGAGTTTCTGCACAAAAACGAGACACCAGGGCAATTCTGCTGAAAACAGCGTTAGTCCGTGTTAGTTGTATCCAAAATACACAAATTAGAGGCAAAACAATAGCAAAAGTGTTCGAGAAAGTAGATACGTTTTGGACGTATCAACTCCCCCAAGCTTAGCTCATTGCTTGTCCTCAAGCAATTCAGTTAACAACTGAGTGCGATAAAAGAACTTTCACGAACACATTTGTTCATATGATGTAAATATTCTCATGATATGGGCAAGTACTTAAGCAACTCATAATAAGATACATGTAAATAAAGTCATCTAATAGCTATGTCAATCATGGAGAAGGTACCAACAAATTAATAATAAGCATCATGAATCATGTCTATCAGCAAGATTGCAATGTTCATAGAAGGATATGAAGTGGTATCTCGCTTGCCCGTATTTGTACAGCAAAACATAAATGCTCGGGCACCTTTGAAGTTCATGGGAAGACTGGAAGTAGAGATTATCAAAGATAAAAGCATCAAAGTTATACCACAGTTAATCACATTTTGGGACAAGCATATTATACTAAGAATGACAGTTGTGCTCTCAAGAAAGTACTCAAAGAAAGGATGGAGACTCAATGTAAAAGTAAAAGATTGACCCTTCGCAGAGGGAAGCATGGATTAACATGTGCTAGAGATTTTCGTTTGTAAAACAGAAGTAAAATTATTTTGAGAGGTGTTTGTTGTTGTCAACGAATGATAGTGGGTACTCTAACTACCTCGTCAACCAGACTTTCAAGAGCGGCTCCCATGAAGGACGTTATCTCTACCAGCAAGGTAAATCATCCCTCTTCTCTTTTGTTTACACATATATTTTAGTTTCATTATGGATGACACTCCCCCAACCTTTGCTTACACAAGCCATGGCTAACCGAATCCTCGGGTGCCTTCCAACATTCACATACCATGGAGGAGTGTCTATTTGCAAATTAAGTTGCTTACTGATAAATCGGGGCAAAACATGTGAAGAGAATTATTAATGAAAGTTAATTAATTGGGGCTGGGAACCCCGTTGTCAGCTCTTTTTACAAAATTATTGGATAAGCGGATGTGCCACTAGTCCATTGGTGAAAGTCTGTCAGGAGTAAATGACAAGGTCGAAAGATAAACACCACATACTTCCTCATGAGCTATAAAACATCAACACAAATTGAGAAGCATTTTGAAGGTTTAAAGGTAGCACATGAGAATTTACTTGGAATAGTTTGAAATGCCATGCATAGGTATTTATGGTGGACACTCTGGAATAACTTGGTTTTCAGGGGTTTGGAAGCACGTGCAGCGTTCCCGCTCAGTACAAGTGAAGGCTAGCAATAGACTGGGAAGCGACAATCAAGAGAGCAATGAATCGTCATAATCATGCTTGCGACAAAATAAATTAACGGAGGCATAAAAGTGATACAAGAACTCTGAGGTAAAGTAAATCATCGAGACTTAATTGACTTTTGTTCAGTCATATGCATGCGTGAGCATGTGCCAAGTCGATTCAAGTGAATTATTCAGAGGAGGATACCACAATGTCATACCTATTTATGAATAAAACAATGCAAGCAAATATTTATGACATGCTACTCATATTAATAAATTGGAGCTAAACATGAGAGATCATGAACTACTAGACTTTCTTAAATGACATATACCTCACATGAACCAACTAAGCATGCTCAGATGGTGAGTATATGTACAAAAATGAAAACAAATAGAGTTCATACCAGCCTCTCACCACAGTCGAATTGTCGTAGATCGTCATTATTGCCTTTCACTTGTGTAGCTTGAATACTATGGAATGAAAACCAAGCTCCAGCCACCAGAGACCGCTGAACTCCATAATGAACTTTATAAAATCAAAGAAGAACAGCAAATATTTTTGGTGTTTTCGAATTGGAAACAAGAACAAAAGGAAACAAGCAAACAAAGCAAAATCTTTTTAGATTTTCTTATAGCAAACCAACGATAGCAAATAAAGCAAAATAGGAGCAAGAAACCAAAATAAACAAATGGTAAAAAGAAACAACAGAAATATTTTTGGTCTTTTTGTGTTTTAGGAAAGAAACAAAGCAAAAACAAGAAGATGAAAACTAAAAGAGTCACATAAACACAAAGCAGCAGAAATTCGTCAAACTTGACAGCAGTACAGTAATCGATTTTTAAGAAATTCTTCCGCTGCTCAGCTCAAAAAGTGTTCAACTAATGAAAGTTAGATAACAACCTGGGGAACATGCACAAAAATTGGCTTCGCAAAATAATGTTCTGTCTGTTTTTGAGAATTTTTTTGGTATCAGTCCAGAATCTGTTTTCAATCAGCACTTCCCCAAATATCATCCCCCTCTTATTAGAAAACCACTTTAAGAAGCTAAACAAGTATGTACAAGTATCCAGCAATTGTAATATGCAATGAATGAGTGATGCCGGTATACCTCCCCCCAAGCTTAGGCTTTTGGCCTAAGTGGAGTTCAATCCCATGGTGCCCATGAAGTGGCACCTCCGTAGTACGACGAAGATGGATCCTGTTCTGGGTATGTGCTGGAAGATGCACCAGGATACGTGACAGTGTACCCGTAGGAGGGCTCGGCGTCCTCGGAGTCATGCTGCTGATGGAACCCATGTATCCTCAGCTGCTCATCCACCTCCTCCTTAGAGCGCGACCCCGGTTTCCTGTGAACACTGAACAGATCGGTTTGCGGCAAAGGGATTTCCCTCTCATCCCCGTCAATAAACAACATTTTATAAACAATATTATCTAAACTAGAGTCAGTTGTAACAAATTGATGACTCTTCATAGCAGCAATATCAAGCCTTATAGGAGTTAATTTCACATCAGTAGGGTCAAAAGGAAGATCTAGATGTGCCAAAATACGTGAGGCAACAATTCCTCCAAAAATAGGTCCCCTAGTGGACAAACGACGGGAAACAAGAGCACCAAGATGATAAGGTGTTTTTCCAGTGAGTGCAGCAACTAAGAAAGCAAGATGGTAGCTAGAAATGTTGCTAGTGTTCTCCCTACCAAGAATGCTAGTAGCAAGATAATAAGCGAAATATCTAATGGCAGGGAGTTGAATATTTCTTATCTTGCCGCGCTGAATGGTGCGGTTGTCGTCATTGGTGACTTCTCGATAAAGCTCCGTCAAAACCTTGGGACTCTTCTCAATCTTCTTTGCTGTACCTACAGGGGCAATATCCAATGCAGTACAAAAATCCTTCAACTTCATAGTAACTAGCATGATAGCCCTCGCAAATGCGAGGGCATCGTCTTTATTGTTTTTCAAGTGAATGCAAAATGATTTAGTATTTACGTGTACATTTTATTATAAGGAAAAATACAGATTCACCATAAAAGCCTGGCTAAATAAATCACATGGGAAGGATTGTTTTAACCATATTTACTTTAGTGTGAACTAAAAACACTATATTGATGACTATATGCCACATTTTTACGTGACAATAATGAAGTGAGTCAAATACATATTCTGACCGCGAGTTTGGTGACAGAAGTATGGTTACAAAAACATGGTGTTTCACAAGGGATTTGATCAGGCGTAGTACATATGTTGTGTATATATTGATGCTCTATTTCTTCTAGATTTGCAACGATAATATTATTATTGACAATAAATTTACTTCTGCCCCGGAAAATATTATAGGCAACTCTTCGTTTGCACACACCTTTTATGCAGTTTTCTTTTCTTTCGATAACTGCTGCACCAGCTCGTCTATGTCCATTGTGCGCCTATATGAGATCTTGCAAATTAAGTACTTTCTCTTAATCTTCGATATCTGCAGCGTGAACAGCAACATGACTGTTAAGTGTTCCAAGAATATTTAATTACTGAATGTTAATTAAGATATACTAAATATGCAAGCATCTGTACACTAAACAGAAAAAAAACTGTTGTTGGGTACATTGAAGCAGTGAAGTAAATGGACTACCGTGTCTTTTTCGCGAAGACAATGAACATGAGTATAAAGGAATCACGTACATTGACGGTGGCATCCACAAAAATGGCAGAGGATGGGATGAACCTGAGATGCTTCTGCAGCAGCTAAGCCATAGGGCCAGGGCTAGGATATGGATCGTCAATCAGCTTCAAATATGACGGGAAATGAACCCCGGCCTTTGCATCATCAGCAGCATATAATTCTCACCAGGATACAGTAACAAACTAATGGACACAGATAGAACGAATCAAATCTGCAGGAGATCCAGATCATGAATTCAAATCTCAGGAGATCATGTCATGCCTCACATACTTCTTTCTAAATTTCTCTAGAGGATACAACCAAGAAACCAAGAAAGGCTTCTAGCACAGAGGCCAAGCGGGCTTAAACAGATATATTCAACGATTAAAATCCCCGTTCTTGATACTTAATCATCAGGCTATCACTCACATATATCTGCCTTTTCATGCCTATCTTCATCACCTTGACCTCTTTTATGTGACACCCGGTGGTCGACTGCTAAAATCTGACGCCTGGAGCGCACATACAAAAACATCAATAAACTCATGTTCTGAGATGGGAGTTCAGTAATTCAGATTTGCACTCAAAGCTTACTTCCTATCGATAAGCTCAATCTTCTTGTCTGCAATTCCGGCCGCCGGCTGACTTCATGTTTCTGGAAGTGATTCGTCGAGCATGGAACATGTAGTATGCTGTCAGCGGCCTGCATCGCGCCCCACGATCCACCAAACTTTGCGAGATGAGCTGTCCGATGGGTACATGACGCAAGTCAAATTCCATTGATTGATCCATGTTGCATATCTCCACGGCTGCATGGTGTATGCGAATACAGAGGCGAATATAGAAACCACGACTTTGATCGGCTGATGTACGTCGGCTAAGCCAGCTGATGCAAATACGACGGCGGTGGGGTGGCGGCGCGACGGCCACATGCCTGAGAGACGCTAGGGTTTTTTTTTTTTTTGGTTCGCCTGCTTTTCAGATTGCACGGGCCTGTTGGCGTTGGACTTCTATGCGCGTACATGTTAAATAGATCCGTATTCTTTCGGCTGTTAAATCTACACCGTTTGGAAAACTTATTAGAAGGGTGCTAAATCTCCACCATTGGTTGTTTGTTGTTTTAATAATATAATAATAGA
>NC_061512.1:96996778-97051042 GCF_022539505.1 Lolium rigidum | reverse complement strand
GATGCTTCACCAAGGTCTTTCATTGAAAAACTGTTATTCAAATAACCTTTTACACTGCTTAATAGTTCTATATCATTCCCGATCAATAATATGTCATCTACATATAATATCATGAATGCTACAGAGCTCCCACTCACTTTCTTGTAAATACAGGCCTCTCCATGACACTGTATAAACCCGAAGTCTTTGATCACCTTGTCAAAGCGCTCGGTTCCAACTTCTCGATGCTTGCTTCAGTCCATAGATTGAACGCTGAAGTTTGCATACTTTGTCAAGCATTTTTAGGATCGACAAAACCTTTGGGTTGTACCATATACAACTCTTCCTCAATGTCTCCATTAAGGAACGCCGCTTTGACATCCATCTGCCAAATCTCATAATCGAAAAATGCAGCTATTGCTAACAAAATCCTCACAGATTTTAGCTTCGCTACAAGTGAGAAAGTCTCATCGTAGTCAACTCCTTGAATTTGTCTGAAACCCTTTGCGACAAGTCGAGCTTTATAGACAAGTAATATTACCATCAAGCATCTGTTTTCTCTTGAAGATCCATTTATTCTCGACAGCCTTTCGGCTATCGTGTAAGTCTACCAAAGTCCATACTTTGTTATCATACATGGATCCCATTTCGGATTTCATGGCTTCTTGCCATTTGTTGGAATCTGGGCTCATCATCGCTTCTTCATACGTCGCAGTGGTCCTCATCATTGTTATCCACAATCATGACATTTAGACAAGGATCATACCAATCAGGAGTGGCACGTTCCCTTGTCGATCTGCGAGGTTCGTAGTTTCCTCGTTCGAAGTTTCATGATCATTATCATTAGCTTCCTCTCGTTGCCGGTGTAGGCGGTACAGTACAACTTCCGTACTCGCGCTACTCTGATCAACGAGTATAGATTCATCAATCTCATCGAAGTTCTACTTTTCTTCCAGTCACTTCTTTAGTGAGAAATTCTTTCTCAAGAAAGGTTCCGTTCTTTGCAACAAATATTTTGCCTTCGGATTTGTGATAGAAAGTATACCCTATAGTTTCCTTAGGGTATCCTATGAAGACGCATTTCTCCGCTTTGGGTTCTAGCTTGTCCGGTTGTAACTTCTTTACATAGGCTTCGCAACCCCAAACTTTCAGGAACGACAGCCTTAGGTTTCTTATTAAACCATAATTCATACGGTGTCGTTTCTACGGATTTTGATGGTGCTCTATTTAAAGTGAATGCGGCTGTCTCTAATGCATAACTCCAAAATGATAATGGCAAATCAGTAAGAGACATCATAGAACGAACCATATCTAAGAGAGTTCGATTACGACGTTCGGATACACCGTTTCGTTGTGGTGTTCCCGGCGGTGTCAATTGTGAAAGTATTCCGCATTTCTTTAAATGCATGCCAAACTCATAACTCAGATATTCACCTCCACGATCAGATCGTAGAAATTTTATCTTCTTGTTACGTTGATTTTCTACTTCACTTTGAAATTCCTTAAACTTCTCGAAAGTTTCGGATTTATGTTTCATGAAATAGATATACCCATATCTACTCGCATCATCTCGTGAAGGTTAGAACATAACGATAACCACCGCGCGATGCTACACTCATTGGTCCGCACACATCGGTATGTATGATTTCCAATAAGTCAGTAGCTCGCTCCATTATAAATGGAGTCTTAGTCATTTTTCCCATTAGACATGCTTCGCATCTATCAAGTGACTCAAAGTCAAGTGATTCAAGTAATCCATCGCATGGAGTTTCTTCATGCGCTTCACTCCAATATGACCAAGACGACAAGTGCCACATATAAGTAGAATTATCATTCAATTTAATTCGCTTAGCATCAATGTTATGTATATGCGTATCACTACTATCGAGATCTAACGTAAATAAGCCATTCTTTTGTGGTGCTCGACCATAAAAGATATTATTCATAAAAATAGAACAACCATTATTCTCAGACTTGAATGAATAACCGTCTTGCATTAAACAAGATCCAGATATAATGTTCATGCTCAACGCGGGTACAAAATAACAATTATTTAGGCTTAAAACTAATCCCGAAGGTAGATGTAGAGGAAGTGTGCCGACAGCTGATCACATCGACTTTGGATCCATTTCCAACGCGCATTGTCACTTCATCTTTCAGTAGTCTTCGTTTATTCTTTAGTTCCCTGTTTCGAGTTACAGATATGAGCAACCGAACCAAGTATCAAATACCCAGTACTAGAACGAGAACCGATGAGATAAACATCTATAACATGTATATCAGATATACCTTCTTTCTTCTTCTTGACAAGGCCGCTCTTCAGATCAGCCAGATACTTGGAGCAATTACGCTTCCAGTTGTCCCTTCTCCTTGCAGTAATAGCACTCAAGCATCGTGCTTAGGGCCGTTCTTAGGTTTCATAGGAGGCGTGGCAGCTTTCTTGCCACCCTTCTTGAATTTTCCCTTAGACTTGCCCCTGTTTCTTGAAACTAGTGGTCTTGTTGACCATCAACACTTGGTGCTCTTTCTTGATCTCAATCTCAGCAGCTTTTAGCATGCCAAAGAGTTCAGGTAACTCCTTGTTCATGTTCTCGCATATTGTAGTTCATCACAAAGTTCTTGTAACTTGGTGGCGATGATTGAAGGACACGATTAATCCTCGATCCGTTAGGAATCACTATTCCCAAGTCACCGAGTTTCTTCGCATGCCCGGTCATGGCGAGCATGTGCTCACTAATGGAGCTGCCTTCTTCCATCATACAGCCGAAGAAATGTTTCGATGCTTCATAGCATTCCACGGCCGCATGAGTCTCGAAAATAGTCTTCAACTCTTTCATCAACTCATGAGGATCGTGGTGCTCAAAACGTTTTTGAAGATCGGATTCCAGACTGCACAGGATGGCACACTGAACTTGAGAGTACCGAGTTTTCCGAGTCTCGTAAACAGCTTTTACTTCATCGATTTCAGTTTCTGCAGGAGGGTCACCTAGCGGTGCATCAAGCACATATTGCAGATTTCCGCCAGAGAGGAAGATCCTCACATGACGGAACCAATCGGTGAAGTTGCTACCGTTGCTCTTAAGCTTTTCTTTCTCTAGGAACTGGTTAAAATTGATTGGGGACGCCATCTCTACAACATATATTTGCAATAGTTTAGACTAAGTTTATGACAAATTGAGTTCAAATTTTAATTCAATATAATTAAAAATCTAGGTGAACTCCCACTCAAAACAATATCCCTCGCATTGTCTTAGTGATCACACGAACCAAATCCACTACACCATAGTCCGATCATCACGAGACAAGGTGTAATTTCAATGGCGAACACTTAAAGTGTTCATCATATCAATCATATGATTCATGCTCTACCTTTCGGTATCACGTGTTCCGAGACCATGTCTGTACATGCTAGGCTCGTCAAGGCCACCTTAGTATCCGCATGTGCAAAACCGGCTTGCACCCGTTGTATGCACTTGTTGATTCTATCACACCCGATCATCACGAGATGCTTCGAAACGACAAGTCTTGGCAACGGTGCTACTAAGGATGAACACTTTATTATCTTGAGATTTTAGTGAGGGATCATCTTATAATGCTACCGTCGCGATCTAAGCAAAATAAGATGCATAAAAGGATTAACATCACATGCAGTTCATATGTGATATGATATGGCCCTTTTGTCTTTGCGCCTTTGATCTTCATCTCCAAAGCACGGACATGATCTCCATCATCTTCGGGCATGATCTCCATCATCGTCGGCAAAGCACCAAGGTCAATGGCGCCGTCTTCATGATTGTCCTCCATGTAGCAACTATTACAACTACTTTGAAATACTACTCAACATGAAATTTAAAGACAACCATAAGGCTCCTGCCGGTTGCCACAATACAATAATGATCATCTCATACATATTCATCATCACATTATGGCCATATCACATCACCAAACCCTGCAAAAACAAGTTAGACGCTCTCTAATTTGGTTTGCATATTTTACGTGGTTTAGGGTTTTCGATATAGATCTAATCTACCTACGAACATGAACCACAACGTTGATACTAATGTTGTCAATAGAAAAGTAAATTGAATCTTTACTATAGTAGGAGAGACAGACACCCGCAAAGCCTCTTATGCAATACAAGTTGCATGTCGAACGAGGAACAAGTCTCATGAACGCGGTCATGTAAAGTTAGTCCGAGCCGCTTCATCCCACTATGCCATAAAGATGCAAAGTACTCAACTAAAGATAACAAGAGCATCAACGCCCACAAACCATTGTGTTCTACTCGTGCAACCATCTATGCATAGACACGGCTCTGATACCACTGTAGGATAACGTTGCATAAAAAACAAAAATTTTCCTACCGCGAACACGCAATCCAAGCCAAGATGCAATCTAGAAGACGGTAGCAACGAGGGGGTATCGAGTCTCACCCTTGAAGAGATTCCAAAGCCTACAAGATGAGGCTCTTGTTGCTGCGGTAGACGTTCACTTGCCGCTTGCAAAAGCGCGTAGAAGATCTTGATCACGATCGGTTCCGGTGCCACGAACGGGCAGCACCTCCGTACTCGGTCACACGTTCGGTTGTTGATGAAGACGACGTCCACCTCCCCGTTCCAGCGGGCAGCGGAAGTAGTAGCTCCTCTTGAATCCGACAGACACGACGGCGTGGTGTCGGTGGTGGTGGAGAAGTCCGGCGGAGCTTCGCTAAGCGTGCGGGAAGTGGAGGAGCGGGGCGGCTAGGGTTTGGGAGAGGGGGCGCCGGCCACTATAGGGGTGCGGCCACCTTGGTGGTGTTTGAGGTGGCCGGCCCCCTCCCCTTGGTCCCTCATTATATAGGTGGAACCCCAAGAGGTGGTGTCCAAGTCTTCGAATAAGACCCGAACCAAATCCTTCCATAGGGGGGCAATCCTAGCCCAACTAGGACTCCCACCCAAAGGTGGGATTCCCACCTCCCATGTGGGGTGGCCGGCCCCTAAGGGGGAGTCCACTTGGGACTCCTCCCCCACTAGGGTTGGCCGGCCATGGAGGTGGAGTCCCTTGTGGACTCCACCTTCCTTGGTGGTTTCTTCCGGACTTTTCTAGAACCTTCTAGAACCTTCCATAGAACCTTCCGCGACATTTTATTCACATAAAATGACATCCTATATATGAATCTTATTCTCCGGACCATTCCGAACTCCTCGTGATGTCCGGGATCACATCCGGGACTCCGAACAAATGTTCCAACTCCATTCCATATTCAAGAACTACCATTTCAACATCCAACTTTAAGTGTGTCACCCTACGGTTCGTGAACTATGCGGACATGGTTGAGTACTCACTCCGACCAATAACCAATAGCGGGATCCGGAGATCCATAATGGCTCCCACATATTCAACGATGACTTTAGTGATCGAATGAACCATTCACATACATTACCAATTCCCTTTGTCTCACGATATTTTACTTGTCCGAGGTTTGATCTTCGGTATCACTCTATACCTTGTTCAACCTCGTCTCCCGACAAGTACTCTTTACTCGTACCGTGGTATGTGGTCTCTTATGAACTCATTCATATGCTTGCAAGACATTAGACGACATTCCACCGAGAGGGCCCAGAGTATATCTATCCGTCATCGGGATGGACAAATCCCATCGTTGATCCATATGCCTCAACTCATACTTTCCGGATACTTAATCCCACCTTTATAGCCACCCATTTACGCAAGTGGTGTTTGGTGTAATCAAAGTACCTTTCCGGTATAAGTGATTTATATGATCTCATGGTCATAAGGATTAGGTAACTATGTATCGAAAGCTTATAGCAAATAACTTAATGACGAGATCTTATGCTACGCTTAATTGGGTGTGTCCATTACATCATTCATATAATGATATAACCTTGTTATTAATAACATCCAATGTTCATGATTATGAAACTAATCATCCATTAATCAACAAGCTAGTTTAAGAGGCATACTAGGGACTTCTTGTTTGTCTACATATCACACATGTACTAATGTTTCGGTTAATACAATTATAGCATGATATATAAACATTTATCATAAACATAGAGATATAAATAATAACCACTTTTATTATTGCCTCTAGGGCATATCTCCTTCAGAACAGCGCAACACCAGAGATTCCGGCGCCAACGTGGAACATGCACAACACAACCAAAGTACTTTGCCCCAACGAAACAGTGAGGTTGTCAATCTCACCGGCTTGACGTAACAAAGGATTAACCGTATTGTGTGGAAGATGATTGTTTGCAGAGAAAACAGTAAAAACAAGTATTGCAGTAGATTGTATTTCAGTAAAGAGAATTGGACCGGGGTCCACAGTTCACTAGAGGTGTCTCTCCCATAAGACGAACAAGCATGTTGGGTGAACAAATTACAGTTGGGCAATTGACAAATAAAGAGAGCATGACAATGCACATACATATCATGATGAGTATAGTGAGATTTAATTGGGCATTACGACAAAGTACATAGACCGCCATCCAACTGCATCTATGCCTAAAAAGTCCACCTTCAGGTTATCATCCGAACCCCCTCCAGTATTAAGTTGCAAAGCAATAGACAATTGCATTAAGTATGGTGCGTAATGTAACTAGTGACTACATCCTTGAACATAGCACAAATGTTTTATCCCTAGTGGCAACAGCACAACACAACCTTAGAACTTTCTCATCACTGTCCAGGTGTCAATGCAGGCATGAACCCACTATCGAGCATAAGTACTCCCTCTTGGAGTTAAAAGCATCTACTAGTAACGGAGAGCATGCAAGATCATAAATAACACATAAGCATAACTTCGATAATCAACATAACAAGTATTCTCTATTCATCGGATCCCAACAAACGCAACATATAGAATTACATATAGATGATCTTGATCATGATAGGCAGCTCACAAGATCCGACAATGATAGCACAATGGGGAGAAGACAACCATCTAGCTACCGCTATGGACCCATAGTCCAGGGGTAGACTACTCACTCATCACTCCGGAGGCGACCATGGCGGTGTAGAGTCCTCCGGGAGATGATTCCCCTCTCCGGCAGGGTGCCGGAGGCGATCTCTCGGATCCCCCGAGATGGGATCGGCGGCGACGGCGTCTCGGTTAGGTTTTCCGTATCGTGGCTCTCGGTACCGGGGGTTTCGTCACGGAGGCTTTAAGTAGGCGTAAGGGCAAGTCGACAGGGGGCACAGGGGCCCCGGATGACGAGGCGGCGCGGCCAAGGGGGGGCCGCGCCGCCCTAGGGTTTGGCTCCCCCGTGGCCCCACTTCGTTTCGTCTTCGGTCTTCCGGAAGCTTCGTGAGAAAATAGGCCTCCGGGCTTTTATTTCGTCCAATTCCGAGAATATTTCTTTACTAGGATTTCTGAAACCAAAAATAGCGAGAAAACAGCAATCGGCACTTCGGCATCTTGTTAATAGGTTAGTTCCAGAAAATGCACGAATATGACATAAAGTGTGCATAAAACATATAGATAACATCAATAATGTGGCATGGAACACAAGAAATTATCGATACGTTGGAGACGTATCAGAGACTCATGATAAGAATGCTTTATGTGATAGTTATATTGTTGAGTTTGCTCATGTTGCTACTGAAAGTTATTATGAGAGAGGAAAATATGGTTGTAGAAATTTTCATGTTACTAAAACACCTCTCTATATGCTGAAATTTTTGAAGCTACACTTGTTTTATCTTCCTATGCTTGTTACTTTGCTCTTCATGAACTTGTTTATTTACAAGATTCCTATGCATAGGAAGCATGTTAGACTTAAATGTGTTTTGAATTTTCCTTTTGATGCTCTCTTTTGCTTCAACTACTATTTCTTGCGAGTGCATCATTAAAACTGCTGAGCCCATCTTAATGGCTAAAAAGAATGAACTTCTTGGGAGATAACCCATGTGTTATTTTGCTACAGTACTTTGTTTTATATTTGTGTCTTGGAAGTTGTTTACTACTGTAGCAACCTCTCCTTATCTTAGTTTTGAGTTTTGTTGTGCCAAGTAAAGTCTTTGATAGTAAAGTAAATACTAGATTTGGATTACTGCGCAGTTCCAGATTTCTTTGCTGTCACGAATCTGGGTCTACCTCCCTGTAGGTAGCTCAGAAAATTAAGCCAATTTACGTGCATGATCCTCAGATATGTACGCAACTTTCATTCAATTTGAGCATTTTCATTTGAGCAAGTCTGGTGGCCTAATAAAATCCATCTTTACGGACTGTTCTGTTTTGACAGATTCTGCCTTTTATTTCACATTGCCTCTTTTGCTATGTTGGATGAATTTCTTTGATCCATTAATGTCCAGTAGCTTTATGCAATGTCCAGAAGTGTTAAGAATGATTGTGTCACCTCTGAACGTGTTAATTTTTATTGTGCACTAACCCTCTAATGAGTTGTTTCGAGTTTGGTGTGGAGGAAGTTTTCAAGGGTCAAGAGAGCAGGATGATATACTATGATCAAGGAGAGTGAAAGCTCTAAGCTTGGGGATGCCCCGGTGGTTCACCCCTGCATATTTCAAGAAGACTCAAGCGTCTAAGCTTGGGGATGCCCAAGGCATCCCCTTCTTCATCGACAAATTATCAGGTTCCTTCTCTTGAAACTATATTTTTATTCGGCCACATCTTATGTACTTTACTTGGAGCGTCTGTGTGCTTTTATTTTCGTTTTGTTATTTTCATTCTCTTAATAAATTCATGCTTGTGTGGGAGAGAGACACGCTCCGCTGGTTCATATGAACACATGTGTTCTTCGCTTTATCTTTTAGTGTTCATGGCGAAGGTTAAAACTGCTTCGTTCATTTTTATATGGTTGGATACGGAAAATGCTACATGTAGTAATTGGTATGATGTCTTGAATAATTTGATACTTGGCAATTGTTGTGCTCATGTTTAAGCTCTTGCATCATATACTTTGCACCTATTAATGAAGAAATACATAGAGCTTGCTAAAATTTGGTTTGCATATTTGGTTTCTCTAGAGTCTAGATAACATCTAGTATTGAGTTTTGAACAACAAGGAAGACGGTATGGAGTCTTATAATGTTTACCATATGTCTTTTATGTGAGTTTTGCTGTACCGTTCATCCTTGTGTTTGTTTCAAATAACCTTGCTAGCCTAAACCTTGTATCGAGAGGGAATACTTCTCATGCATCCAAAATCCTTGAGCCAACCACTATGCCATTTGTGTCCACCATACCTACCTACTACATGGTATTTATCCGCCATTCCAAAGTAAATTGCTTGAGTGCTACCTTTAAAATTCCATCATTCACCTTTGCAATATATAGCTCATGGGACAAATAGCTTAAAAACTATTGTGGTATTGAATATGTACTTATGCACTTTATCTCTTATTAAGTTGCTTGTTGAGCGATAACCATGTTTCGGGGACGCCATCAACTATTCTTTGTTGGATATCATGTGAGTTGCTATGCATGTCCGTCTTGTCCGAAGTAAGAGAGATCTACCACCTTAATGGTTGGAGCATACATATTGTTAGAGAAGAACATTGGGCCGCTAACTAAAGCCATGATTCATGGTGGAAGTTTCAGTTTTGGACATATATCCTGGGTCTCATATGAGAATAATAATTGTTGCCACATGCTTATGCATTAAAGAGGAGTCCATTATCTCGTTGTCCATGTTGTCCCGGTATGGATGTCTAAGTTGAGAATAATCAAAAGCGAGAAATCCAAAATGCGAGCTTTCTCCTTAGACCTTTGTACAGGCGGCATGGAGGTACCCCATTGTGACACTTGGTTAAAACATGTGCATTGCAAAGATCCGGTAGTCCAAGCTAATTAGGACAAGGTGCGGGCACTATTAGTATACTATGCATGAGGCTTGCAACTTGTAAGATATAATTTACATAACTCATATGCTTTATTACTACCGTTGACAAAACTGTTTCATGTTTTCAAAATAAAAGCTCTAGCACAAATATAGCAATCGATGCTTTCCTCTTTGAAGGACCATTCTCCTTTACTTTTATGTTGAGTCAGTTCACCTATCTCTCTCCACCTCAAGAAGCAAACACTTGTGTGAACTGTGCATTGATTCCTACATACTTGCATATTGTACTTGTTATATTACTCTATGTTGACAATTATCCATGAGATATACATGTTACAAGTTGAAAGCAACCGCTGAAACTTAATCTTCCTTTGTGTTGCTTCAATGCCTTTACTTTCATTTATTGCTTTATGAGTTAACTCTTATGCAAGACTTATTGATGCTTGTCTTGAAGTACTATTCATGAAAAGTCTTTGCTTTATGATTCACTTGTTTACTCATGTCATTACCATTGTTTTGATCGCTGCATTCACTACATATGTTTACAAATAGTATGATCAAGGTTATGATGGCATGTCACTTCAGAAATTATCTTTGTTATCGTTTTACCTCGCTCGGGACGAGCGAACTAAGCTTGGGGATGCTTGATACGTCTCCGACGTATCGATAATTTCTTATGTTTCATGCCATATTATTGATGATACCTACATGTTTTATGCACACTTTATGTCATATTCGTGCATTTTCCGGAACTAACCTATTAACAAGATGCCGAAGTGCCAGTTGCTGTTTTCTGCTGTTTTTGGTTTCGAAATCCTAGTAACGAAATATTCTCGGAATCGGACGAAATCAAGACCCGGGTTCCTATTTTCACCGGAAGCATCCGGAACACCCGAGAGCCGCCGGAGGGGGCCCCGTGGGCCCCGAGATGATAGGGTGGCGCGGCCCGGACCCCGGCCGCGCCAGCCTATGGTGCCGCCGCCTCTACGACCCTCCGACGCTGCCCTTCCGCCTATTTAAAGCCTCCGTCGAGAAAACCCCGATGCGAAAAACCACGATACGGAAAACCTTCCGCAGCCGCCGCCATCGCGAAGCCAAGATCCGGGGGACAGGAGTCTCTGTTCCGGCACCCTGCCGGAGCGGGGAAGTGCCCCGGAAGGCTTCTCCACCGACACCGCTGCCATCTCCACCGCCATCTTCATCACCGCTGCTGCTCCCATGAGGAGGGAGTAGTTCTCCATCGAGGCTCGGGGCTGTACCGGTAGCTATGTGGTTCATCTCTCTCCTATGTGCTTCAATACAATAGTCTCATGAGCTGCCTTACATGATTGAGATTCATATGATGATGCTTGTAATCTAGATGTCATTATGCTAGTCAAGTGAGTTTTACCTATGTGATCTCCGGAGACTCCTTGTCCCACGTGTGTAAAGGTGACAAGTGTGTGCACCGTGTGGGTCTCTTAGGCTATATTTCAAGAATACTTATTCACTGTTGAATGGCATAGTGAGGTGCTTATTTATATCTCTTTATGATTGCAATGTGTTTGTATCACAATTTATCTATGTGCTACTCTAGCAATGTTATTAAATTAGTTTTATTCTTCCTGCACGTGTGCAAAGGTGACAGTGTGTGCACCGTGTTAATACTTGGTTTATGCTATGATCATGATCTCTTGTAGATTGCGAAGTTAACTATTGCTATGATAATATTGATGTGATCTATTCCTCCTACATATGCATGAAGGTGACAAGTGTGCATGCTATGCTAGTACTTGGTTTAGTCTTTTGATCTATCTTACACTAAAGGTTACTAAAATATGAGCATTATTGTGGAGCTTGTTAACTCCGGCATTGAGGGTTCGTGTAATCCTACGCAATGTGTTCATCATCCAACAAGAGTGTAGAGTATGCATTTATCTATTCTGTTATGTGATCAATGTTGAGAGTGTCCACTAGTGAAAGTCTAATCCCTAGGCCTTGTTCCTAAATACTGCTATCGCTGCTTGTTTACTGTTTTGCTGCGTTACTACTGCTTGTTTACTGTCCTGGGCAAAGCACTTTTCTGGTGCCGTTGCTACTACTTATTCATACCACCTGTATTTCACTATCTCTTCGCCGAACTAGTGCACCTATTAGGTGTGTTGGGGACACAAGAGACTTCTTGCTTTGTGGTTGCAGGGTTGCATGAGAGGGATATCTTTGACCTCTTCCTCCCCGAGTTCGATAAACCTTGGGTGATCCACTTAAGGGAAACTTGCTGCTGTTCTACAAACCTCTCGCTCTTGTAGGCCCAACACCGTCTACAAGAATAGAAGCTCCCGTAGACATCAAGCACTCGTGGCACAATTGGATCGCGGCCCACGGCCGGTCATCTTTGAGAAGCCACGAGAAAGGAGTTACGGGCATCCGAAGGCCCCGTACTTGCGAGGATACATCAATGGGCAGCCTCGTCAACAAGATGTTGGTAGACACCGGAGCGGCAGATCAACATTATGCCATACTCCATGCTACGTCGGTCGGGACGCTCTAGCTCGGATCCGATCAAGACCAATGTGACACCGAGCGATTTCAACGGCCAAGCATCCGACGCACAAGGTGTTCTCGAATGTGGATCCGACCGTAGGAAGGAAAACCGTCCCTACGAAGTTCTTTATTGTCGACAGCAAGAGTACCTATGTTGTCCTACTAGGGAGAGATTGGATCCACGCCAACTGTTGCATTCCATCCACGATGCACCAATGCCTAATACAGTGGGATGGAGATGAAGTAGAAGTTGTCCACGCAGATGATTCAGTCGAGATTTCAACAGCTGGCATGGACGTTTGGGAGTCATCGGGCCAAGAGCCACTCTCAGGCATCAATTTGGACGACTGCGAGCGCATCGAAGTGACAAAGAACGGGGTTAGGCTGGTTTTATCCACAGGCCTGACCGTGTAACAAAAGCAAACATCGATGGACGAATGTGGCGAGGCTGATCCTTGTGATCGGCCCCAAAAGTTTATGGAGGAACATTACAAAACCTTCATCGAACAAGCAACGTGGAGGCCGATTCCAGCAATCGGCCAAAATTGTCCTCACCATCCATTCTGCCTGGGTTCAACGTTTGATCCAGCAGGGAATACCTAAAGAGCCGATACCATCAAGTCTCTTGACAGAATCGGCTCGGGGGGGCACCTAGGTGGATAAAACACGAGGATATGAAGTAGGAGTATCTTGCAAACGACCAGCAGCCCGAGATATTCTTTGATGATGGGTATTGAAGTGTGGGGGCGATACATAAATCTCGGCCGTAAAAAAAAATTCAAAATTTTTTAAGCACAGCCGATGCAGCAGACATCGACTTAAGGATATAAATCTTTGCGAGTATTCGAGTCCGCAGTATCAGCTGGGGCAGTTTGAGGATCATGGCCCTGACCAATGCCAAGAACAGCATGGACGTGCAGATCAGGTTAAGGATGGGTTGCATCAAATCCGCCAAAGGAAGGAGCCGATCTGACCTGCAAGGCGCGAGAAGTGGACTGAAGAAGCTCGGGGGGGGGTAGCTCACCCTGAAGGTTCTCTGCTCTGGAGAGCCGATTTTGTTGAAATCGGCTGGCTCTGCATCATGACTTGAAAACCGATGGCGACACGTTTGGTTAGCCCACTGCTATGCTCGCCTTGATAGAGGCTCGGGGGGCAACTCGATCGCGTAGATATTCTGTTCTTAAGAAGCCGATTGGGATTTCATCAGATGGCCCTCCATCATAACCTTTTTAAAGGGGATTGGGCAGGTTTGAAGAGTATCACTGAATATCTGAAAACCCAGAGGTGTCGACTTCAGCATCAAGTCGTTTCAGCAGTGGTTCTGGGGCTCTCGTAAGGGCGTTGATCTGCCTAGTTGTCCGCCGTAGCTCAAAGTCATCGGTCGGAAAAGGCGAAAGATAGATCGTGAAGGATTGATATGTTAACATCAGCTTTCGAGCATTGATCAAATTCACGATCGCTCCGATGTCAAAGGGATGAAGAATGGGTCATGAGAGACCGATGCGTTGTCATCGGCTCATTAAGCATTGGCTAAGTGACGATCGGTGGGATCAGTATGAAGGGAAATCGGCTAAATTGGCATAAAGGAAATCGGCAAAAGCAAATTGGGGAATTTCTTCATTGATAAACCAAATTTCTTACATAGAAGAGCTGATTGCTCTCAAAAGGGAGTACTAAGGGGATACATTGCCCCGTCTACTACTGTTGATCCTATGCTAAGGGTCCTATCTACGGGCCGTTGCTGCCCTCGTCGTCACCCTCGTCGCCGCTGTCGGCGCTGCTCCCGGCGGGCTCGTCGTCGCTGCTGTAGCGGCCGCCGGCGGGACCTTCGTTGTCCTCATCCTCCTCGTCGTCGTCGTCGTCGTCGTCGCTGTCGTAGTCACTGAGATTCCCTGGCCAGGGGCAGTGGCGCTTGGCCGGCGGCTCATCGGAGGGGCTGTCGTCGTCCTCCTCCTCCTCCTCTTCCTCCTCCTTCACCTCCTCGGAGGAGGTGAAGTCATCCCAGGAGAAGCGATCGTCATCGCTCTCCTCCTCCGATTCCCCGTCGGCAAGGAAGCGGAGGTCGCTCTCCCCGTCCGTCGAGGACTTGTCGTCCTCGGACCAGATGGAGAAGTCATGGTCTGGCTCCTCCCCGGCCTCTATGGCGCGGCGGGTGTTGGCCGCATGGACCTCTTGTGGGTTCCGTTCTGGCGTCGGCTCGTGGGAGGAAGAGGACTCGAGGGAAAGTCCCGACGAGGCGGAGGAAGAAGAAGACATGGTGCGCAGAAGGGCTTTTGGAGTGCTAATGCGGAAAGGATGAGGAGGAGAACTGTTCGGTGCGGTTGAATAAAAGAAGTGAGGATTTAATGTTCGAGCAGTTTTCGGGGAGGTGGTGCCAAAAAACTGTCAAATCGTGCAGAGAAGTTGGGAAGGCAAGTTGTCATGATGGAAAATACTGCGACGGTTCTGCTGCCGCCACGACATGACCCCTCGGAGGAAAAGCGAGTGGTTTTGAAATTATCATTACCAAAACCAGGGGGCATGTGTTATCACCGGATTTTGGCTAAATCGAGGAGATGGGCCGCGATCAAGATGGGCTTGGAGATTACATACAGAAGAAATACGTGAATCGGCCTCGTATGCAACGTTTGGGCTAGTTTGCCCTTGTATCATGTAACATATTAGATTACGTGTCGGTTAGGAGTTGGAGTTTTACCCGTGCACGGTTAGGTGCACGCTCGAATTAGAAAGTCCCTTGGACTATAAATATGTATCTAGGGTTTATGAAATAAACAACAACCAACGTTCAACACAAACAAATCTCGGCGCATCGCCAACTCCTTCGTCTCGAGGGTTTCTCCGGTAAGCACCATGCTGCCTAGATCGCATCTTGCGATCTAGGCAACGACAAGCCTACCCACGTTGTTCATGCGTTGCTCGTGCCGAAGCCTTTTTGATGGCGAGCAACGTAGTTATCTTAGATGTGTTAGGGTTAGCATTGTTCTTCATATCATATGCTCGTCGTAGTGCAACCCTTATACATCTAGCCGCCCTTACACCTATCTTAGGTGTAGGGGCGGCACCCCGCTTGATCATAGTTTAGTAGATCCGATCCGTTACGGTTGCTCCTTGTTCCGCAAGGATTAGTTTAATATCCGCAATAGTTAGGCCTTACAAAGGGTTGGAGGATCCAGCGGCGTGTAGGGTGTAGTTTGCTAGCCCTAGACAGGATGTTCCGGGGATCAACCTCGTGTTGGTTTTTAGGCCCTATCTAGGATCGGCTTACGGACACCGTACGCGAGCGCGAGGCCCAATCGTGAGTAGGATGATCCGATTATGCGGTGAAAACCCTAAATCGTCGTAGATCGCATTAGCTTTATCTTGATCAAGCAGGACCACCATATATTCGGACACCTTGTACGAATCATGGGTGGATCGGCTCTTTGAGCCGATTCACGAGATAACCCGAGAGCCGATCGAGGCTCGTATTTAACGTTTACGTGTATGCCATGCAGAAACTAAGCGAGGCATCATCCAACACCTTCCCGACCGGGTATAGGTCAGGTGGCACGCCCTTGCGATAGCATCGGACGTGTGACCAGGAGGCTTTGCGGGCCGTCGCTCTGAGGGACTGGGGCCAGCCGCAGCCCTAGTTGTTCCCGGCTCTACGGTGTTGCCAGTCGCTACCCGCCGGTGGGTTTCTGACCGCAACAACAACCGAACACCCAAAATAACTCCCATCGGGAGAAGTACAAGAAACTGATATCATAAGCAAGAGTGTGTTTACGACAATGACAGCACGAAGTTTATTACAAAGCATGAGTTTGGCAGCAGAGCAATGTTTTGCATCAAGCTCAAAGACACAAGTTTGTTACAAGAATCAAGGAAGCTGAGTTTGAGTCGATGAACTAGGGCCAGCCGATGATTTCCTTGATGAAACCAATTCAAGGAGCTGACGGGCACAAGTAAGAGCAGACGCCTTAAAGGTGCTCAAATCAACGGATTGCCCATCCTGCCCTTTTGGAAGCCCTTTAGTCATTTCCTCGATATCACCCTTAAAGCCGTAACCCATCATAAGCCGGAAGGAAAGGACAAGCACCATAAGTGCGCGATGTACGCTTGAATACCTCGATGGCCTCCTTGGTGTTAACCGCGAAGGTATCAATCAGCTGTCCCAGGGTCTTTTCTTGATTGATCTTGGGGAAGATCATCGAGTGTATCCGTGCCAGAACACTCTTCCCCTTCACGAGAAGCTCTTGTGTAAGCTGGTGAGAAGCAAGAACCATCGACACAGCGTTCGACGGGGAGTTATTTGCAATTCTTTCTAGGGCATCAACAGGAATGTTCGCTGCCTCTGCAATAGAAAGGAATGAAGAAATTTAGTCATTGACAAAAGTTTAAATCCTTCACAACGTCTTCCGACGAAGGCATGTTGAAGATTACCAAGCAAGGCCAAAGAAGATTGGCGAAGGATTTCATCCTTTTCGGCTGCTCGAGCCTCAGCCACCGACCTAGATGCTTCCTCCTCCTTCAACTTCCCTTTCAGTCTGGCCAGCTCCTCCTTCAGAGAATCAACCTCTTGGCGAGCCGCGGCAGCTATTTTGACTGCACCATCCAGTTTTGAGGAAGAAGATTCGACCTCCTTTAGCAGCCGAACTTTGTCAGCCTCTAGAGAAGTGAACCGGGAGGCGAAAATCTCCAGAGAAGAGATAACGCCACGCAGGTCCTTAAGTAAGAGAGAAACAAAAATAATTAAACAAGGCACGCTCCAAGAAATTCATATTGAGATCAAAAGAGGACTTACAGAAAAAGGAGCCGCGGTAGCGACAGTTGGAGAAATATCCTTTCCTTTGGAAAGGGAAGATGCGGTCGAAGCTTGAGCCGTGGGAGCGGCCTTAGGCGCCGAAGCTTCAGAAGCTACCACGACTGGCGAAACAGCATCGGACTTGGCCTTCTTAGGAGGGGGCTCAACAAAGCCCTCGTCACTGCAAAAGTAAACAGTCGGCTGTGATTGAAATAGGAGTACGACAGATAAAAAAGGCACAGTATAACCTTCGAGAGGGAATTACTTACATGTCGAAGAGATCATCTTCATCGGCGAAGCCGCCGGTTGATCTCTTCGCGGGAGAAGCCATGGCCCCATCCGCAGCTGCATCAACAAAAGTATCACGATCAGCGTCGACGTTGCGCACTGATCCGTCTGCGGTACAGGTGTTATCGGCTGAGGAGGGAAGATCAGCACGGGCTACTTCAAGATTCATTGGACCATTATATTCATCCTCTAAACCTCGTTTGATCCATGGTATGAAAATCTACGGGGATTGAGGAGCCTTTTCCCTCGAAGTGTCATCCGGTGAGTCATGTGTATTTTCAGAAGGCACAAGGATCTGACAAAGAAGAATGACAAATAAGAACAAAGATAATCATGTCGGCTAAGCAAAGAGCTGTAATAAGAGATATGAAAAAGAAAGGAAAGTACCCCTAATGGCGGATGATCAACGTCTAGGGGAGCATAAGAAGAAATCAGCGGAATCGAATCTTCCTGGTTAAAGGAAGTGAGGCGACGAACTTCATCGAGCAACTCTTTTTCTGATAGATCGGCAGCATTGATCCTGGTCACATCCTTTGGACCTGAGTACAACCACATCGGGTGAATTCCGGCCATGATCGGTTGGATTCGGCGCCTCAGGAAAACAGCTGCCACCTCCGTACCAGTCATAGTTTGGCCGTCAGCTTCTTTAATTTGAAGGAATTTGGCAAACAATTCTTCGGCTGATGCCCTTTCGTCGGTTGAGAGGATGTTCTTCCAGGAGTCTTTAGGTTTGGCTTCAGAAACGTCGGCATAGCAGGGGAGTCGACATTCGGGTGACGAGGAATCCCTAACGTAAAACCATTTCAGCCTCCATCCTTGCACGAACTCTCTCATTGGAAAATTAAAATAATTAACTTCTGAGCGAGCAACAAAACCTACTCCTCCGGTGACAAAGTGCCCATTACTACTGCTGTATCTTTTCACATAGAAGATCTTCTTCCACAGCCCGAAATGAGGCTCAATGCCCAAAAACGCCTCACAAAGGGTGATGAACACAGCAACGTGAAGGATCGAATTGGGGGTAAGTTGCCATAATTGAATTTCATACGTCCGCAAGAGATGGAGCAGGAATCCATGAGCAGGGAGTGAAAGGCCTCGATGAAGAAAAGATAAGAACATCACAGAAAATCCAGCAGGAGGATCAGGCCGAGAGATCGCACCTGGAAGGATTACATCTCCGGCATTGGAGGATATCAATCCTAGGCTTCGAGACCTGTTTTCGTCACGCTTGGTGACGGTTGAAGCTACCCAATCTCCGGGTTTGGCCACCAAGCCCGACGGCGCTGGCGGCGCCGGAGTTGGGGGAGGGGCGTTTGGAGCGTTCCCCTTCGGAAGGGAAGAAGAAGACTTGGCAGCGGCACCTTCGCTGGCGGAGCTAGCAGCGGCGGTGGTATTCCTCTTTTTCACCATCGCGAGATCTGGAGAAGATTGGAACTGTGGCGGCGGCGCAACAATGGCGGAAGAAGGAAGAAGAGGAAGAATGAGGAGGTGCTGCAGGAACTGTGGGGAAAACTGGGAACTTTGAGGAAAAAATTAGAGCAAGCACGTGGCGCTTAAGGAAGGGAGAGAACTGACGGCCCACTATGCCCACGATTGCGCGAAAATCGAGGAGCCACCTCGATCATTACACGGTCAAACCCTAAAACGTTGAATGAACAGGGCTAGAGCTAGCTTGTCATGATGGACCCGTCAAATCAGCCTGCAGCGGTTATACGTCATCAATGACGTCATGATTTGAAAGCATTCGAAGGAAACATGAAAAGTTATCGGATGAAGGACTTGAGTCTAAGCACGGATTGCGAGCATCCGTACCTAGACTCGGGGGCTACTCCCACCGGGAGCGCTGACGCGCACCCGATAAATGAGGACTCGACAGAATGAGCAGTCAAAGGATAAGTTTTGAGCCAGCACTCGGTTGCAAAACGCTCGCGCTCAGATACTCGGGGCCTGTTACTCCCATCGGGAGTTCGTGATGCACACCCGATAGAAATTTTTTGCACTCCAGGATCATGCCCGGGGACTTGATTCTGTGTAGGGTAACGGTGTTTTGCCATCGGCAATTAACCAAACAACGAGTTGGGCACGTTACTCATTATCCTTTGCGTAAAAAATATATCAGATGATTCATGAAGACCTCGGCAGAGGAAAGTATTCGAGTGGTACAACTTGAGTCTACGCACGGATTGCAAGCATCCGTACCTAGACTCGGGGGCTACTCCCATCGGGAGCGCTGACGCGCACCCGATAAGAAGAAGATGAAGCACAATTAAGATGAGCAAGAACAATGAAGGAGAAGAATATCGGGAGAAAAACATGCATCGCTCTCTACCCGAATTATTTTCGGCTAGACACTCGGGGCTATCGACGTGGGCATTACCCTTCGGGTAACCAGTATTGCCCTATCTGATATTGACAAGTTGGAAGCCCATGAAGCTACCAGAAGGCGAGATGGGCAACTAGGCCGGTGCGTCAGAAGATTCCTTGGCGGACAAGATCAGGAAACGGACAAATAAGGAAAGATTGGATCTAATCTACTGTAAACCTAGTCGTCCTCGGTTAGGACCCTTGAGACCTGGCCTCCTATATAAAGGCCAGCAGAGGGGCTGCCGAGGGACACAATCAATCTTAGCCACAATGGCCAGCAGAAGCTTAGAACTAGGTTACCCTAGCAACTAGCATCTCGACGAGATCACAGCCGATCTACTCGGCACCCCATTGTAACCTGTTTTCATCATAATCAAAGAACATGACGAGCAGGACGTAAGGGTTTTACCTCATCGAGGGCCCCGAACCTGGGTAAATCGCTCTCCCCGCTTGTCTGTGTACCGATGTCTCGTGTCAGCTTGCAGGATTCCATCAACCCTAAGCCCCTATCGGAGGGCATTGCCGAGGAGCACCCTCGACAGTGAATCTCTTGATGTATGCGCGCATCGATTCCTTCTGTTTTTGCTGGCAATGCCGTAACTCTTCGATCCCGACGGGTCTTTTGTACGTTGCTTGGAAATTGGCAACAAAAGCATCCACTAGGTCGTCCCATGATTTGATGGAACCCTTCGGCAGACCCCTTAACCAGGCTCGTGCTGAATCCTTTAGGTAAAGCTGCAAGCACTGCATTGCTCGCTATCCGGTTCCCCTTATGCGTAATCACGATCCGCAGATAGTCGTCTATCCAGGACCTTGGCTCCTGCTGCCCATCGTATTTAGCAGCGTCAGTAGGGGTGGGTTTGAACTTTCTGGGTGGCATCGCCCCACGGATTTTGTAGCTTAAACAATCGGCTCCCCTGAGCTCGCCGTCGTTCTCCTGACTCTCATCCGAAGAATCACTGTCGTACTCCTCCCTAGCGGCGCGTCGTCGCCTTGCTTTGTCGATCCTGCTCTGGGTGATTTCGTCCCGAGCGTCTCTCGCATGATGCTTTGAACCACTAGCCTGCAACGTGGTCTTTTCCTTCCGCGGAACTAGATTATCTCCCAATATTGCGAGACTTTCTAGGGCGCCTCGGTGGGCTTGAGCCATGGAACCTTCGGGGCGCTGATTGATGAGGTATGTGGCGAGGTTAGCGGTCGCTCCTGCGACGGTTTTTGGCCGTGGCATGCCCGCGGTGTGCGTGGTCATAAAGGACTTGGTCAGGTTCGATGTTATTTCTCTAGCATCGTCTTCCTATAGCCTAGATAGTCTTGATCGATGCTTGCCTGCCCCTTGAGTACTTCCAGAGGTGCTTCCTTGCGAGCCTCTTCGTCGTTCGCTGGATCGGTCTGCCGCAGATAGGCGTCTCTCGAGGGTGGTTTGTTCCTTGAATAATCGTTCCCGGTTTTTCTCCAAGATAGAGCGGTAAGCATTGAGGGTGCCAACCGTGGTTCCTGCCGGGAGCGGCGTGTCGTTAAGCACGGCTGCCTTGGCTGCTGCCCACTCCTCCTCTCGCGATGGTGTGGTCGCTGTTGTTGTTGCTGGCGCTGTTCTCAAAACTAGCTCGCCTACTGGAACGGGGTGTGCGATCTCCGTCTCCCCTGTTAGCAACGTAAACTTGATGGTGCGCCGCTCCTCGGGTGACACCTTGGACGATGCTGTTGACACTATCCTCTCCCGATGAATACTAGGCATTGCAGATGAACGGTGTGTCGCTCGATCCCAGCCCGTGCCTGGTGTCGCAGTTCAAGCAGTAGTACGAGGTTAATTCCGAAGATGCGGGATTGTCGGATCCAACCGACATGGACGACGTCGAACGGGGAGTCGAGGGCGCGGGCGAACTCGTCGAGCCGGTCAGACCAGCCGAAAGGTCGAGTGATCATGACGCGCTTGGACTCATTGATCTGGAGATGGGCGACTCCAGCAGCCGAAGGATTCCTTCTGAGTTGACGTTGTAGTGGACGCTCCCGAAGGTCATCTCCATGTTGCCTTGCAGATCGGAGAAGGTCGAGCGAGACGAATCGCTGTGCGGGGTGAATTCATAGGAGCCGAAGCGAATCGGGCTTCCCAATTTTGGTGATGATGGTGTTGACGAAGTTGCCGATGACATGACGGGCTCTGCCGATGTCCGATCTTGTGCCGACAGGGTTCCCACAGACGGCGCCAATTGTCGAGGGTACTCCTCGGCAATGCCCTCCGATTGGGGCTTAGGGTTGACGGAATCCTGCAAGTCGACACGAGACATCGGTTCACGCACAAGCGGGGAGAGCGATTTACCCGGGTTCGGGGCCCTCGATGAGGTAAAACCCTTACGTCCTGCCTGTCTGTTCTTGACTATGAAGATATTGGGTTACAATGGGGTGCCGAATAGTTCGGCTGAGATCTCGTCGAGAGGCTAAGTGCTATGTTGACCTAGCTCTAGACTTTTGGTGGCTTAGATTGCTAAGATTGATTGTGTCCCTCGGCAGCCCCTCTCCTGGCCTTTATATAAGAGGCCAGGTCTCAAGAGGTCTAACCGAGTACGACTAGGTTTACAGCAGTTTCGAATCTAATTTTTCCTTGTTCGGCTGTTTCCTTGTCTTGCCCGTCAAGGATTCCTCTGGTGTGCCGTCCAGGTGGCCCATCTTGCCTTCAAGTGTCTTCATGGGCCTCCAATTAGTCAATACAGGATAGGGCTATGTCGGTTACCCGAAGGGTAATGCCCACGTCAGCCGCACCACTCCATGGGTTGATGCAACCTGTCAGATTTGCAACAAGGAGTGCCACTATGCCAAGGATTGCTGGTCCAGATATGCCAATGATGATGATTATGGTGATAAAGAGGTGCATGTCGCTTATCGTGTTGACACAAATTGGTACCAAGACTCGGGTGCCACACACCACATCACCGCTGAACTCAATAACCTGACGATGCGGGACGCATACAAGGGACATGACAAGGTTAACACCTCCAATGGGCAAGGTATGGGTATTTCACATATTGGTCACTCTATAATTCGTAACCCTTCTAAACAATTTGAACTCCGTAATGTCCTTCATGTCCCCAATACATCCAAAAATCTGCTTTCTGATCACCGTTTCACATATGATAACCATGTCTTCATAGAGTTTCACCCTTTTTTTCTTTTTGATCAATGATCAGGTCACCCGGAGAGTCATTCATAGAGGGCGGTGTGTTGGCGGTCTTTATCCCTTGATTTCGTCCTTGGCATCCTCAAGGTCCCTGAAGCATGCCTTCCTCGCCGCCAAGCCATCTCAGTCCCAATGACATAGTCGTTTAGGACATCCTTCCCTAGTTATTATTAGGTAAATTATTAGCAAAAATAAACTATTAGGCAAATTATTAGCAAAAATAAACTTCCCTGTATTAGGGATGATAGTAGTATTTCAGTTTGTGCCCTATCAACAGGCTAAGAGTCATCAGCTCCCTTATTCTATATCCACCAGTGTTTTTACAGTTCCCTTACAGTTAGTTTTTTCTGATGTGTGGGGTCCTGCACCTACTTCTGTTGGTCGTCATGATTATTATATAAGCTTTATTGATGATTATAGTAAATTCACCTGGATCTACTTGCTTAAGAAAAAGTCTCATGCTTTTGATGCCTTTGTCAACTTTCAAAAACTCGTTGAACGCAAGTTTGACAGAAAAATCCTTACTATTCAATCTGATTGGGGAGGTGAATATGTCAAATTAAACTCTCTTTTTCAAACTCAAGGGATATCTCATCATGTCTCCTGTCCACATGCTCACCAGCAAAATGGCTCTGCTGAACGCAAACATCGCCACATTGTTGAAGTTGGTCTTGCCCTTCTCGCCCATGCTGGTATGCCACTAAAATTTTGGGATGAAGCGTTTCTTACAGCCACATATCTTATCAATATGCTTCCCAGTAAAGTTATTAATAATGATACTCCTGTTCATCGCCTTCTAGGCACTCGACCTAACTACTCTTCACTTCGTGTTTTTGGCTGTGCATGTTGGCCTAATCTTCGCCCATACAACAAACGCAAACTCGCCTTCCGTTTAAAACAATGTGTCTTTCTCGGTTATAGCCCCCGTCACAAAGGTGTTAAGTGTCTTGAAGTTGCTACTGGTCGAGTCTATATATCTCGTGATGTTGTTTTTGATGAAGCTGTGTTTCCATTCAAAAATCTACATCCTAATGCTGGTGCTCTCCTTCGCAAGCAAATTCTTCTCCTTGACCCTTCTCTTCATTATTTTCATGAAGGGGACGAACTTTATAGTGACTTTAATATGAAATCTACCCGTGCTACTAACCCTTCTGTCAGCACTGTTCCTCAGGTTGTTCAAGGTGCAGGACAGCAAAATATAGCAGCTGGCGAAAATTTCAGTCGAAACGCTGCATCGAGTCGTTCTGGAGACTCTTTTTCGTTTTCAGGTGAAAACAGCGGAGGCACGCCATCCCAGACGGATTCTCTGGGCGGATCTCCCTCGGGATCGGTGCCAGATCCCTTGAATCGCGCGGCGTCAGCGCAGTCTGGCGTGCAGTCTAGCGCGATGTCCGGCACCCACGCGCGGGGGACTGATTCCCCAATCACTGCGCGGTCCCCGTCTGTCACGCGGGGCTCCTCGAGATTCTCTGCGGGCGGGACGCCATCTGGATCCTCTTCGGCCATACCTTCGGCCACATCGTCGGCCACACCGGGGCGTGCGGATCCTGTGCACCATGCCACCTCGTTCCCGGCAGGGTCAGAACCTGCTGACAGCGCCAGCTCAGCGCCTGGATTCTCTCCGCCTCGTAACTCTGCAGCTCCGCATGTGGCCTCTCCACCGCGTACACGAGCTTCTCGAGGGATTGTTAAACCGCGGGAATACAAAGATGGCACTGTTCGATGGCTTCTGTCTTGTACTGCTTCTGAAGAACCAAAAAATCTTTCCTCCGCGTTGACTGATCCAAATTGGAAGGGAGCAATGGATGAAGAGTTTGGGGCACTCATGAAAAATAACACTTGGCGGTTGGTTCCACCACACGGAGGTAAAAATGTGATTGATTGTCGTTGGATATACAAAGTTAAGCGCAAGTCAGATGGTTCTATTGACAGATATAAAGCTCGATTAGTGGCCAAAGGGTTCAAGCAACGATATGGGATTGACTATGAGGATACTTTTAGTCCTGTTGTCAAAATTGCTACTGTTCGCATGGTTTTGGCGCTTTCTATTTCAAGAGGTTGGAGCTTGCGACAGCTAGATGTCAAGAACGCGTTTCTTCATGGCGTTCTGGAAGAGGAGATCTATATGAGACAACCACCAGGGTATGAAGATCCAACTCAACCAAACTATATTTGCAAGCTTGATAAGGCATTATATGGTCTGAAACAGGCCCCAAGAGCATGGTATTCCAGGTTGAGTTCTAAGTTGATGGCTATTGGGTTTGTTCCTTCCAAGTCAGATACTTCATTATTTATTTATTAGAAGTCCCATATCACCATTTATATGCTCATCTATGTGGATGGTATTATTGTTGCTAGTTCATCTCAAGAAGCTACTGATGCTCTGTTGAAGGATTTAAGTCATGAGTTTGCCTTGAAGGATCTTGGAGACCTTCATTTCTTCTTAGGCGTGGAAGTTAACAAGGTTGACAATGGTATTATTCTTAGTCAAGCTAAGTATGCTCAGGACATTTTGACACGTGTTGGTATGGTAAATTGCACAGGAGTTGCCACACCATTGTCTGCTTCAGAGAAACTTACTGCACATCAGGGTGACTTGTTGGGTCCAGAAGACAGTACCAACTACAGGAGTATGATGGGAGCTTTGCAGTATCTTACTCTCACTCGTCCAGACATCTCGTATGCAGTCAACAAAGTATGTCAGTATTTACATGCTCCCACTACTGTACATTGGGCTGCAGCTAAGCGTATTCTGCGGTATGTTAAGCATACAAGAACGGTTGGACTTACCTTTCTGAAGTCCTCTTCTACACTAGTTAGTGCCTTCTCTGATGCAGACTGGGCAGGATGTGTTGATGATCGTCGATCCACGGGGGATTTGCAGTATTCTTTGGACCGAACTTGATTTCTTGGAGTGCTAAGAAGCAAGATACAGTGTCTAGATCGAGTACAGAAGCAGAATACAAGTCTGTAGCAAATGCAACAGCTGAAGTCATCCGGGTTCAATCTTTGCTCTCAGAATTGGGAGTCAGGTTGAGACAACCACCTTGCTTGTGGTGTGATAATATGGGAGCTACATATTTACCAGCTAACCCAGTCTTCCATGCTAGAGCAAAGCACATTGAGATTGGTTTTCATTTTCCGCGAGAGCGAGTAATAAAGAGGCAACTGGAGGTTCGGTTCATTCCTTCCAAAGATCAAGTTGCAGACGGTTTTACTAAGCCCTTGTCAGTTAGAGATTTTGAAGAATTTAAGCATAATCTCAACTTGATGAAGTTGTGATTAAGGGAGGGTGTTAGAGATAGAATTGTAATAGGTTTTGATGAGGAAACCTAGTTGCATACGATGTAAACTATACCGCCTTGTACTCCTATATAAAGAATAGAACAAGGGGCACGGAGATTATCCGAGTAGCCCGTATATACCTGATCAACAAAAGTATCGATCTATCTCGTTTCACAAGGGGTGCCCCTGCCTGACTTTATATATCAGTCAAGCTAGGGTTTACAAGAGTCCTAATAGGATTCGTATTGGAGTCTTCTTTCTTGTAATTCAAGTTGATTTTCCTTGTGGGTCTAGCTTGTTGAGTTCTTGTGTTGGTCCAGCTTCATAGTTTGCACCGGGTATGGCAATATCGAGTACCCAAAGGGTTATGCCCACATCAGTATCTTTCTCTGCTCCTGTGAAGATATCAACGAGTGGCGAGCATTAGGCAGATGGGGTGTCAATCCAACTGAACCGTCAAAAATTCGAATGATTTTTAGAGTTCCGGTTAGGTAGTCACTCTGCCTTGCACTCCATTTTTTATTTTTTAATAAGAAAATATTATTATCGCAGATAGATCAATTGCACTTAGCTTATGGAATAACACATTGCCCTATCGGCATCAATGATACACATAGCTACAAAGGAAAGAAGAACTACGAAAAGAATTTTAAGTCCCGCTACAAGGAAAGAAGAACTGCGAAAAAGATAAATCCCGCTATAAGGAAAGAAGAACTACGAAAAATATAAGTCCCACTACAGTGATGCATCTTTAAAACAATAGTATTAACTCCACCAAAACAACACTTAAAATTCAATCTCTCCATAAGTGACGCATCCAAGAAGAAAACAACCCACAAATGTCATCATCGTCTATCTTAGTTTTAGAGTTTTCACCCTAAGAAAATCCTCACTCTCAAAAAATGTCTTCAACAAGAATATTATCAGTCATAACCAATTAAGGGCAGACCTTTAATATTCATTTTGAAAGGCCAGTCGCTCCACTTGCATGTCACTGCTTCAATTCATGAATCACCAAACTCATTCCTCATCGCCACCTAAATTCGAACACCCTTGCTAATCCTCAGATCGACAGCTTCAAAATGCTCCATCTAAACCCAGTAACGTTATTTTTCATGACAAGTGATTTTGCATTGTCCTTTTCCCTAGCATCCCTGTCCATCGTCTGCATCCTAGTACGACGGTCCATGGATCGAAGCGCATGATCGGAGCAATGCCTGTCACCTCACCGGTCTCATCACTCAGTCCTCATCTCCTTACCCACCCCGGCACCGGGCGACGGCTTCCACGTGCAACCCCCATACCTCACAGCCCAGACCCATATCACTCCATGCTCCCTGCCACCGCGGTCACGGACGACTGGGACCCACGTTTGGCAGTCGTCACTCTCCGGACATCCGTGCGCGAGCCGTGCCCGTCTTCTCCTACCTCCAGACTCCTCGCGCTGCTCGCTGCACACACACACACTTATCTTTCCAGCTCACTCTTCCTCCCTCTTGGCCTCTTCTCTTCCTTTTTCTCGGCTCTATCCAGCTCCAACACCGCCACCTATAAAGTCCAGCAACCACCATTGATCGCGTAGACTTGTCTTGCAGCTGACCGGCCGGCCTTGAGCGCGCGCGTAGGAAGCTCACATCCTATATAAGTGCACGCACGCACGTACGTACATGGCTGCGTGGCTGTCGTCCGAGCTGGCGCGCCGTGCCGCCAGGAGGATCGCCGGCGAGCTGCGCCGCCGCGGTCCCGCTCCGTGGTTCCCGAGCTCCTCGACGGTGCCGGTTGTTGGCCCGACAGCGGGGTACCACAGGGGGTTCTGCTCCGTCCGGCGCTTCGCCGGAGACACCGCTGCCGCTACCGCTACCGCCGAGGACTCGGATAATGAATTCGCCGCCGGCGATCTTCAGCAGGTACCTGTTATGTGCACGCTTCGCAATACTGCCGGAGTACTGTATATGCATAGTAGTAGGGCGACTGCTAATTGACATATGTGTTCTATAAGAATTGTCAGGATAAAATGGTAGTGCAACCAATATTCAGGATGCTGCGCCTAGGACTGGGATCGTGTCATCTTCCTCCCTGATTAAACAAACTTTACTGTAGACATCGTGATTCCATAAGTAGACATGCTTCTGAATTTCCTTACAAAAGAAGACGTGCTTCTAAATTTCCTAAGAAAAAAAAAGACATGCTTCTAAATCACCTCCCCAATTTTTCAAAAACAGAGCACAACGTTGCTTCTGGATTCCTGTTTGCTGTGTTTGTCACTAGCTAAGTTCTTTCTTTTGAGAATTTGTATCGATGCAATTGTGTTTTTCTCCCTCGAACAATTCTTCCACGATCTTTCTTAATTGGCGCTGAAAAAACTGTGGAAAGAATCGCAGCACATGAGAATTGTACATGGATAGAATTGACAACAAATAGTAAAGTAAGCAGATAAGGATAGACGTGGCATTGAGTCAATGGACTAACCGAACTTTTCTCCAGGTTTAGTAAGCTCACACGGCTTTAGAAACGTGTCTTTGTACTCCTATTTGATTAATACAATCGCTGTACCCTGCAAAAAAAAACGTGTCTTTACTACTGATAATTGTATGCTTCATGTGATGTCAGTCGGTGTCAACTGATGAGACTAATGATTAGGAGTCTCTCATGGTAAAATATTGCCATTGTCAAGATGGTCAATCGTTGTCAACGGGTAAAATATTCCAGTACCTCCACGGTTAATAAAACTAATACTCCCTCCGATTCATATTAATTAACTTCAATATGGATGTATCTAGTCATATTTTAGTTCTAGATACATCCATATTAGAGTCAATTAATATGAACCGGAGGGAGTACTAATTTATTGCCTTTATCCCAAAAAAAAAAAGATCAATAAGACTAATCCAGTGGTGCTTTCCAGTTCCAACAGTCTTTACGTGCTCTTTTTTGGCCAGCATTGTGATTGATCCAATTTTTTCCTTGCACTATGAACTTGATAATTTTGACTGTTACCGTCGCAGGTAGTAGATTTCCCTGGAGGGAAGCTTTCCTTTGTTGGTGAAATGAATTTTGTGCCAGAGTCACAAAGGGAAAGGATCAAGTGTTACCGTGTTCTTGACGACGATGGCGGGATTATACACAGCAGTAGATTCCAAGAGGTGTAATACTGTCTATTGTTCCCTGACTGGGGAATGTTGGTCCAAACATGATGGCAAATAATAAATTTGTTCTGAATCATGTCTCTTACTGTTGTCAGGTCAGTAAGGAGTTGGCTCTCAAGATGTACAGTAACATGGTCACCCTCCAGATTATGGATACAATCTTCTATGAAGCTCAGAGGCAGGGAAGAATATCATTCTATTTAACTTCTAATGGTGAAGAAGCGATCAACATAGCTTCTGCTGCCGCGCTTAGTGCTGACGACATTGTGCTACCTCAGGTAAATTTCAGTTGACCCAAAGCTGCGATGCCTAATACTATAAGAACAATGTCACTTACTGTGCTTATCTTGGCTGGAAATTGTGGAGCCAAATGAAGTACAGGGAGCCTGGTGTTCTTCTATGGCGTGGTTTCACGCTGCAAGAATTTGCAAACCAGTTGTTTGGGAATAAGATGGATTACGGTAAAGGGAGGCAGATGCCAATACATTACGGGTCAAACCGTCTGAATTATTTCACGGTCTCATCACCTATCGCGTAAGTATGATATACTTCCTCCAGTGTCACAAATAGTATGCAAGTCAAGGAGAGATTTATCATTCTTGGAAAACTGATCAGCACTCAGCTCCCTCAAGCTGTTGGAGCTGCCTACTCTCTGAAGATGGACAAGAAGGATGCATGTGCCATCACGTATTTTGGCGATGGTGGCACGAGCGAGGTAGACGAGCAATCACTGATCACTTGCTTGAAACTTGTAACCAGGCCTTTCTGACAACTGAGAATGTACAGGGAGACTTCCACGCTGCTCTCAACTTTGCTGCTGTCACGGAAGCTCCGGTGATCTTCTTCTGCCGCAACAATGGCTGGGCAATCAGCACCCCAACTACCGAACAATTCAGAAGTACGAACTGTGCCTCTGTGCTCAATCATGACTTTTTCTACAAACTATCCGTGCTGAATTGTGTTAAATCCAACTGATCATGCAGGTGACGGAATTGTTACCCGTGGTCAGGCTTACGGGATCCGCAGTATCCGGGTAGATGGCAACGACACTCTTGCTGTGTACAGTGCAGTTCACGCTGCTCGGGAAATGGCTATAACTGAAGGAAGGCCTATTTTGATCGAGGTGCAGGACAGTTCAAGAAATTTTAGAATATATGTGTTTGCTTAGAGTACTGAGTTGAAAGCTTTCAGGCGATGACTTACCGAGTCGGGCATCACTCGACATCCGACGATTCAACGAAGTATAGGCTGGCTGACGAGATCGAGCATTGGCGAACAGCTAGGGATCCCGTCTCCAGGTACAGAAAATGGGTTCAGGGGAACGGCTGGTGGTGTGATGCTGAAGAGACTGAACTGAGGAACAGTGTGAGACAAGAGGTAATGTTGCTGTTGCAGAAAGCTGAATCTGTGTAACAGCATTTTCATAGATGACCTTCTGAAACTGTCACTCATTTCTGTGCAGATTCTTCAAGCCATTCAGGTGGCTGAGAGGATCCCTAAACACGGGCTCACAGAGCTGTTCACCGACGTTTATGATCAAGTTCCTTCCAACCTCCGCGAGCAGCAGCAGTCGCTGCTGGATACCATCAAGAAACACCCTTCAGACTACCCAACTGATGTCCCTGTATAGTCCTAATTGACCTCATGTCTCCAATGTTGTTGTGTAAGTATGGTGAATGATGATTTAGGTACATAGCATTAATAGTAATTATAATCACAATAAAAAGACACATCTAGCTGCTATAATGCAGTGAGTCAATTCGAATTTTAACAATTGTATTTGTGGCATGATTCAACTTTTAATACTTTCAACGCTCTGAACCACATTTTAGCTGCAACGGCGGACGAGCAAATGTATCTATTGCCACTCCCTGTGAAAGGCAAATCCCATGCTGGTAGCTGTCCTTCCAGGAAGAGCACATTTCTTTCCTGAGCTAGGCAACCTAACAACGCACAAAACTGCCCTCACCACTTGTGCGACGTTGGCCTGTCTCATGCTACCAAGGACCAGCATTGCCCAGATCTCCACCCGGCCCGAGGGATGGAAACTGTAAGATGACACCCTGGTGTACCCCAGGTCTTGCATCGCCAAAGTTTTTCATACTGTCAACCAAGACCCGTGTGTGCTGGCCAAGGTTAACTGTACTCACCATGTCAATGTGGACCTAACCCTCCCCGCGCGGCGGCGGCGCGCAGCGCCTGGGAGGCCGCCGGCGGCCCTCTCCCCGCCCCCTCCTCAAGTCCCCTTTCACGCCGCTCTGTGCGCTGCTGGGCAAAGCCCCGCTGGCGTGACGGCGGCGGCGACAGGAGGAATCGGCTGCGGCCTCCACCGGTTCCTTCCACTTCATCGACGGCGGGGCAGCGACGGCCAGGGGCGACGCGCTGTGGTGGAGGTTCGACCGGGTTCGGCGGCGGGTCTCCGATCCAGGCCTAGATGGGCCAAGGCGGGCTCGTGTGTCCGCCCTCGATCCTCCATGCGGCTGCGGCGTTTTCCTGGGCTTCTCCCGCGTCTTGAGGTGGCCTGGGGCAGCAGCTCCGGGTATGGCGGTGGTGCTCGTCTTCTTCGTCGGAGGCGGGCGGCCAGATTGGGGCTGTTCGTGGGGATCTTTTGATCTCATGTCCAGTCCCAACAACGAGTTGGGGAGCGTAGCTGCCGGTGAAAACCGTGCTCTAACTTTGGTCATGGCGGACGATGGCGACGTTACGCGCCGTTACCTTCTTGAAGGCATCGTCGTTGCAATCTACGGTTTCTTGCTCGTGCTGCTCCGGGAGAAATTCTAGATCCGATCCCGGATCGAACGATGGTGTACGGCGTCGTTCTCCCTCTTGGGGGCATCGTCTATGGAGCAGATGCAAGCTGGAGGGTCCTATGGTGGAGCGGCGTTTTTCTTTCATGTTGAAGACGGCGAATCTCGGCGGCGTGGTGCAGCGGGGTAGCATCGTCTGATAGGTCATGTTCAATGTGCACAGGGTGGTGGAGCTGTCTAGCGTCGTGGTGGCAGGTCTCGCAAGGTCATTGCATTGATCTCTCCTGAAGATGGGTATGCGGAAGACGGTGGCGGCAAGGACTTCTGGAGCGTGTATGCCGAGGGTCTGCCAGACCGGTTGTGCCACCTGCTCGCCATTGGACGACTTGTCGAGGCCTTCGGTTTTTTGATGATGCGCGTTGGTGTGATGTCAGGGTGTTCGCTCTGTTCGACCCCCCCTCATCGGTGATGTAGGATTAGCGAGTTGTCGTTAGTTTTAGTGGTTTGGTTCGATCTTTATAATTTTTCTTGTAAGATGTTGTGAATAATCTAATAAAAAAGCCGTGTGCATCCCTTGGGATGCAGAAGCTGGGGTGATATTTTCCCGTTTCGAAAAAAAAGTGTGGAAATAGTGGAATGATCAAACAGAAGTCCAGATATTACTATAATTGGCATAGCTAAAATCATCACGCAGACATATCTAGAACTGCACACTGGAACTGATGGAGCAAAATCCTCTATTTATTCCCTGTAGATGTAACAATGGATTGTGTTTGCCCTAACAAAGGTTGTGTACACATACCCAACTGGGTGAGTCGGGGAGTAGCACTACAATTACCATTTGGGACCAATCCAACTTCTACAATGGGGAAGGCACCTGGTCTTTCTCCTTGATAGCCTCTTGGACAGCCTTTAGGAGTGACGGCATCAGCTGCTTGTTCGTTGCGATGATGCCTGTGTCAAGATCAAGGAATCTCCCTTTCGAGAAATCCAGATCGTTTCCTGAAGCATCTGTTACTAAACCTCCAGCTTCTGGAGAACATCAGAAGGAGAATTACGAGTGAATATTGATCTATTGATTGGATTTGTATGTTTGGAAAGAAACAGAAATTTATACCTGTGACAACGATTGCACCAGCGGCGTGGTCCCATATCTTCTCCCTGTAACCCTTGTATGGAAAGCGCAAGTAAATGGCTCCATCACCACGGGCAAGAGCACCATATTTTGCTTGGCTGTCGATTCTAACTGGGGGAGCTTGGACACCTAGTTTCTGCAAGAACTCCAATGCACTTAGAATATATTCTCACGGATATAAACTAAGCAACAAATAGTTCAGATCAAACCTCCGCGATGGAGCCAGTTAAATCATGCATGGTGTGTGCTCCTTCGTAGGATTCAAAGAATGAGGCATTGACTGGATTATCGGTGGAGCAAACACTAATCTGCAATGAACATAACCAAGTGTAAAAAAATTAAAACTCTAGTCTCACAAAGGTAGAAACAGGGTTAGATGAATAATATCAAAGAAAAGATCTAAAAGGTAATAACCTTTTGTGGTGGAGAACCATCTAAGGACTGTACTTCTGCACCACAACCAATTGTGGCTGAGAAGAGAGCACCAATTTGATCTCCTGATGAGCTACTGTTCAAGTTACTTATTGATGACAAAGGAAGGTTTGGACATCCCAACACACCCAAAACAACTTTGCCCTCATCAAGCAATGCCAGTGCAATTGCATATTGGCCGCCTCTTAAGAAACTGAATCAAGTTATCAAAATGAAAATCTGGATCAGGAAGTGCATTAGCACGATAGGCAAAGATCGGGTTCTGCATTTATGTTTATCAATCCATTTCAGACAAATGGTACGTACAGTTTATGATTGACCGGATCACAATGAATAGTTATAGTACAAACAGGAAAAGAAGGTATTCAATTTTGCTAGGTAGCTACTGATAGAACCACTCCATAATCTCATGGCTTCTTCGAAAAGAGAATCACACGTAGTTTCTTTGACATTGTGTAGGGGCATGATGCTACATCTAGTTACAGGAAATTGAATATTGTCATGTTTGTCTATCATACTAAATGTATCAATCTACTTAAGTGCAGCGTAGTATGTACAAGTAACAGAGATAAATATTAAATCATACAGCACTAAACATGAATTAATTTTAGCATACAAAATTTAGAGCCATGTGCCAGGTACAATATACTTTTGAAAGAAAAAGGCAATCATGTCTGCTACCATGTATAATCAATAGCTATGAAAGAAGCATATGAAAGCAGCAACACTAGTTTTGGTGAGTGAGAAGACATTTCTAGAGAAGGTGCACCAAATGGTGTAGTGAATGGCACAATGGAACTAACATTTTATCACATTAGCAGAATGTGGAGTAATGGAACCTGCTGGTGTAAGTTATCATAACTCACCCTTTAGTTCCATCGATAGGATCTAGAACCCAATGACGCCCAGATGGACCTCCCTCAGACTTCCCGCTATCAATTGCAGAAAGGATACCTTCCTGAGATAACAAAATGTTGAAAGAAGCATCCTCTGCGAGAGTTTCATTTACAAGATCGGTAATGCGTTCCAAAATTTCTCCAGCACCATCTTTTCTCAAATCTTCAGAGTCCTACATAAGTGTATTCATCCAATTAGTTACAAAATAGTTAAGTGTTAAAACTTAAAAGTAGAAATAAGTAAACAGAAACATAATTTAGTTACCTCCTCGGCCACCATAGAAAATGAACCAGAAGTTACTTCCATATTCAGCACGAGACTTACCAATATTTGAGACCCTGCATGCATAAAAAGCAAAGTCAAGCAAACGGGGAGTTCAGAGAAAGAAAAAGTTTCACATATTAGTAAGACTGCAAGAGCTGCTGAAGATCATTTTTTCTTGACTGTTCTTTACATCCCTAAGCCATGATAGATAAACCAAAGAACACAAAAAGGCTACTCAACAAACTTTAAATTCTGGTTTAAGTATAAGCACCGATAGATCAGCATCAAATAGAAAAATGCAGATTCTTGTAGGTAAACAATTACAGGGTTAGCATGTACCATAGTCAGCTACTGTCACGGGACTTTTATCCGCTTTCGACTGAACATCTGATTGCTCAATTTCCTGTTGCACCGTCTGAAGAAGAAAGACAGAAGACAAAAGCAGTAAGTTGTAGCTGCAGCCTGCAGCATCAAGCAGCCAAACAGCCACAAAGCCATGAATTCATCCAGCTGAAAGGTTACTAGCTTGAGACGGAGTGCTGACTGCTAGGCTGATTGTCATGACTACTGTGATTGCCCACACTATCCTATATAGTGGCATTCAAATTCGAAGACACAAAACATTATTGTACAGTTGATACACTTCCACGCACATTAAAACACTCGCATTTCTTGCTCACAAAATCTCAGATGACGAGTGGCGGAAATGAACTCGGCGACATTGTGAATTGATGTAGTAAAACAATGGACTATACTCGGCGTTGGTTCATATAAATTTCACGCAACACTTCCCCGGGCCGTCGCACTACATTCCATTACTTATTACCCTTCCGTTACTACCAATGGAACTGGAGGCTTGTGGGAAAATATATGGAGGAGCAGTCCAGCAGTCAGGCACTCGACTAAGAACGCGCCAGCCATCCGCCGCAGGCCGCACAAGAATGAAAGAAGAGATCCTAGGACGAGTACCTGGCAGAGGCGGGCGGCGAGGGAGACGGCCTTCTTGGCGGCGGCGAGCTCGGCAGCGTACGGGCTGCCAGCGGCCTCCGATCGCTGCGACATGGCCCGGGTAGCAAAGGGGCGGCGACGGCGGAGGTTTTGGAGCCCTGCGTCGGCGGAGGCGGAGATGGATCGGCGGTAGGTGGGGAGCAGGAGGGGAAGGAGAGGAGGATAAGGGAGGCGAGCAGGAGAACGAGATGGGCTTCGAGCAAGAACGGAGGCGAGGAGCGCCTGCTGCGGAAGGCCCACGCGCGCAGCCATAATCTGCCGAGCCGAGATGCCACACACAAGCATCGGTGAGCTCAATAACATGAGATGACGGCCTATCAAATGAAACGGATATCATCATCCCAACTAGAGGAACTAGATTTAAATGTGTGCCTTGGCGCACGATCCCGTGAAGCTCGTGCCGATGTACATTTTATATAACGGCGATAAAAATTTAAGTGACACAATATTTTTTGAGAATTACAAAAGGTTCAGAATTAACAAACCTACTAAGCACATAAGTTATATGCTATATCAATTGTTTCTTATACATGAGTACCATAAACATGCAAGGCTGAGGTCTTTGCCCAACATACTATTAAATGTTAGGTAGCTTCTATTGATCAAAAAGAGATTCATTTATAGGTATCTAAAATAAAACTTGCTAAATAAACTATAAAAGTTCGTGGCAGCATGTCCATCCTTAGGTGGATAAATATGTAAAGCTTATTTAAATGATTTAGTTACCTACGATTTGAAAAATGCTAGTGGTTCAGTAGACATGAGAAGACAAATCACCCAAGAGGGGCCGACAGAACTGCTTCAAGTGAATCGTGTTCGGCTAACATAGACGGAAGATCATCGTTAGGTCCTCCTCACTGCAGCACACTAAAAAAATAAAACTATCTGGTGGTCAGTTGAAACTTCAATTTCATCATATCAACATAAATAATTTATGTCCACGGAAAGCACTTTTAGGTTATCATATAATTCTATTTTGATTACACCAAAACAAAATATGAAATGATGTGTTCTTTTGGCTCCACATGATAACCCTACTTAACCAGCGGTGAGAGCATATCTCTAAGTAAAAAAAGGCATTTTGGATCCACTACTGCAATAAATACTTCTGAACGGAGATGATTAGAACCAAGATCGAATGATCGTACATGTTGAAACGTAGTAGTGAATTTGGGAATATTGCTACATACACCCTCTATGCTACATTTTAATTATCTTTAGGAAAACTTTCCCACATATCAAAATATAAGCAAACCAATGGCAATGTTGTAAAAAAAGCATAACAAAAATTATTGGGAAACCATGAAAGAAATCAGTTGGTGGCAACAAAATCGCCTTACCTTGCTTCTCCATCTCAGCTAGCAGACCCGTTTTGCAACACCTCAAGTAGTCGGTGACCAACAGGCTCTACCTCAATTCCAACCTAGGGAAGAAAGAAACTGACCAAAAGGCAATGGCACTGAGGCAAGGATCTAAATCATATGCAAAATATGTTACATCTACCTCTGTTTTAGCAACTACTCTTCATACTACCCAAAAACCCTGCTTCAAAGCTTCTAACTATCCATGTGATCAAGTAAAAGTAGTTTTGAATACTTTTATGAACTGGGGATTCATAGCAGTCATTTTATTTTAGATAGTAATGCTAGACATAGCAGTCATTTTATTCCATGTGACTTCTAATGTGCGCCTTGGCGCACGATCCCATGAGACTAATTGTAGGAGGGAAAATGATAATAAATTTTCTGAGATTTTTAAAAATGTAGCAAACCACACAAAATTACAAATAGAAGAACATTCATTTATTTACCACCAGGGAAACATATATAAGAAAAATATATTATACCAACTAATAGTTGTTCATTCTGCCGAGAGCAACAAAAACAAGTGAACACCAAAGGCCACAACATGGTCTTTAAAAGCCATGGCAGAGAGGACATATAGAAAAGATAAGCAGATTACATATCATCTGATAGCACGCCGACTAACTAAGAGGATCTACAGAGCCAATAGAACCAACGCAAGACACGGCCATCCAAACTAAGAGACCACCAGAACAACAGCACACCACGCAAGTCCTATAGGCTTGCATTCCCTCGTAGTTTTAGTCATGAACATGAGTCCATATAAACCCTGCAATAAGTGTGCAACTTGCATGGCTGATTCCTCGCACTGAGATCGCGAACTAAACGACACAGTTGACCAAAAAAAGAACCGGGTGAGCCCGGCTCCCTCCTGGACAACAATGATCTCAAGCTCCATGCCTCCATGGATGGAACCATCACCGCCCACCTCACGTAGGTTCTTGGGTCTAAATGCATTCATCTTCTAGGTATAAACCTGAAAGGAGAACATAAAAAAACAATAGTGATTTAATAATTTGGAAGAAAGAGCTAGGAAAACAAATAAGTGTTAATAAAAAAAATATTCTATGCAAAGGCAAACAAAAATGCTGACATATAGCAAAGACCATCGCACTACTTGTTCTGGCAGAAAATTAAGTAATTCACGAAAGGGAACCTAGACCGGCAATATGTGTGTTGGATGGACCAGAGCACAGTTCATACTACAAAATGCTACTCGGTAAGCTATTTATCTGTGAGAGTGATATGAATTGTGTCAAGAGAGGCGAGATAAGAAAAAAACACAAGTAGAAAGTGCAAAGGTGCACCAGAAAGGGAGAAACCGGATATAAGTCAGTGAACAGAAGCATAGCTTAATAACACAAATCAAGCATGAATAAATCGCAACCATCACATGTCATACAATATTTGAAGCACAATTCAAGAAATAAGTCTAGAACATTGTGCATGTACCTGGTGTGGTGGTGTCAGGCTGCATCAGCGTTGTCACTTCAGCCTTTTATCCCCAGTTCCCCACTAACTTTCTGAGCTGCTGAAGGAAGAAGGGGATTATCAGCCAACGCGCACACACACACATAAAAAACAGATAGAGGGAAACGGACATGTAGATCAACAGCGATGTTGAGATTCATCCCCAAGCACCTGATCTCATGATGGTGGCAGCATACAGGTTGTGAGGCGGCAGATAAGGCCAGAATCAACACAGCCGGAGGTGAAGATGTTAAGATAGAACTTCTGGGAGATATAGTAGTTGTTGAGCCGGATACATTCGGGGTGGCTGGCGGGCAGTTTACCTTGGCTCGATGTACTTTTGCCCTTCTCTATGATGGCGGCGGCCACGATCCTCCTGCAATTAGATATAGTTAAATTGCATATATACAATCACATACACCAAATCTCTCAATGAAGATCAATGTTAGGCAGTCATTTTTTCCGATAAATAAAAGGTGCAATATAAGTAACTTAAATTTGAATAACAACCCACTTTTGGTTCTTCATATTTGTTCAACAACAAAAATTAAAAGAGCATAAAACAAAATCGAGATCAACTGCGTGGATTTCTATCGAACAAACACAACATGCACAAACAAAAAGGATTTGTCATTTGCAGGGATTAAATCGAGAGAGAATCACAAGGAAAGAGAGGGATTTGGGTACCTAAGTTCCATTTGAGATCAGCCATAGCAACCACCTGTGTTACTCCATGAAGACAAGAGAACACCACAAATAACCTGCAAAGCAAATTAATGACATGCCAAAAATCCAAATGGTCAAAGGCAAAACCAAATCGACCACCGTGACAATGAACTCCTAATCGGGCAAAACTTTTAGTTATTGCAGACACCAGACATAATTCCCAACAACTCAGAAAAAAGTTCTGATATATATAACCATTGTAAATACCAAAAACAGCTTGGAAGACAACAGCAGATCTACTTTCATAGATTTAATGTGCGCTCATCTATCTGTGAGGAAACAATGGTCACATGGTTAATTAGTAGCCACCAGGCAGTAATACGAACATGAAAAAAAAACGCTAAACGGAAGAAGATATCAGAAGTTGCAAACCTGCACAAAGTTATGATAGTTAAAACCTATAAACTCGAAAGAAGGCAAAGGGAAACAGAAAACTATTCTGATGTTTCAAATTATTGTTTCATGATGAACGGTTCAAAGTGTCCAGCTTTCAGAATGTAGTGCCTAATATATGAACTGGTAGTGTCCAGAGGTAAAATAAATTGTGCTCATAAGGGATTCATCCCCCTCATATCATTGCTCATATTTTAAAAACCATAGAGCTGCAGAAGGTAGTAACTGCTCAATGTAATAGTATAGGAATTTACCTAATCTATAAGCATCATATGCGGAAATTAATTTTGATTCTTTGCAAAATATAGCAGCTGATGAGCTAGAAGAGCAACTATAGCAGCATGGGAAGCTGCTCCAGGAGGCCGTCCTTGCTCAGGTTTCTCAACCTTCTCTTACCAATGAAAAAAATCAATCAAGTATCAAACCATGATGACACGAGTAAAACTTAAATAGGAACAGCTGGTTTAGAAGAAGTTGCAAGTAAAGTCATGAACCTTGAGAGATATACTTGCCGCTGGTGCCAGCGTTGGAGGCATGGACCCCCTAACTCATGAGCCAGAGTATGCGCACACCCTCATACTGTCATACACGATCACCGCAAGCTGGTAAACGTGTTTTCTCAACTTTCCACAACAATTGAGCAATATTTACTGCCACGATGCAACGGTTAAGCAGCCAACCAAGCAATATTTAGAATATAACAACAAGCACTGTACCTCTTATAAACTGAGTCCTAAGTGAAAATGGGTGTAGACATATATCAAGAAACAAAGAGAAGTTCCTAAAATTATCCCAGTAATTCACATTCACGGAGATCAATGGCTTAGTTCGGCATCATTTGTTCTCAACGGTTTAAAATGCCTAACGCCAAGCAAGGTACCTTGATAACTTCTCTAGGAAAAAGAAACTTTGTAATACTGGCAGCTGTCTAGACATTGTAATACCGGCAGCAGTCCAGTTAGCACCAACGCCACAGAAGCAAACCTAGCCAGCATCTGGTCCATATCTTCTTCTCTGTCAGGACTGTAAGAAAAGACACAAACCAAGCCTATTTGTTTAGAATTCACAACAATAATTATATACGACATTTCTTATGATTCATCATGGATAATAAAAAATATGGACAGAGTGCTCGCTCACCGTCTGCGGCCACGGGCATCTTTAGAGGGTGGTAAGCGGTGGAGCTCATCAACACCGATGCACATGAGGTGAGGAGAAGGCACTGCAGCTTGGCAGCATGTCATCGAGCGAGCTGCCGAGGTACACCCGCACTAGCTTGATGCTGAAATTCCATGGCTGATTATAGTCCCTGCATCAGCTAGTCGGGTGAATTGTTGTTTATACTGACTACACCACATCAAACTCATATGGTAGCATTTGAAGAAAAACTCACCTTGGTCTCGCAAACCTAGAGAAATGGCTGCTGAAGCCCCGTCAGTGCTATCAGGTTAACTATTCTGCAACTCAAGAGACAGTAGTTCATTAACATGAAACGACCTATCAATTGGACAAATTTAACATCTAATGAAAATAGTTCCTATTTGTCTCCTAAAACCACACGGCACGGCTCCCCGACTAACCTAATACCATGGAGATGAATGTCCAATCACCTGCGATACCTGGTATGTCATTTGGAGAGGCTTCCAACACATCTTTGATTAGCCCTGTGACATAGGTACATAGGTACTGTACTTATGTTACTCTGGATCAAAACTGAAGTTGATCTTTGAAACTAATATGAGCACATCCAGGGGAGGTATAGAGGACATAACCTGATGCAAGCTCACCCATCCCAACGCCGGCCGACACATCCCTCTTTTTTTGTCCATTGTGGTGTTCCTTGCTACTCCCGTTGTCTGCAATAAGAGGAGATGAGAAGGCGACGGCCAGTCGATCTAAGGTTAGGAAGCTACAGAGAAAGGACAGCTTAGGGAGAAATCACAGAGGGCAGAGGGAGGGAAGAGTGCCAGGAAGGAGGAAGCATGAAGGAGGGCCCTACCTGCGCCGCCGCCGGGCTGCTGTTGCTGCTCGCGCGGAGCAGCACGAGCCGGACGTCTGGAGCCTGGCCTCCTTTGCTGAGGACGACATGGACGGCGAGGACAACACCGAGGGAAACATGTAGTATTGCATTAGGCAATTTCAACTAATAATTTCCTACGATCATTTACAACGTAAAAACAAAAATTAACAGTACATTAAATTCATGCTCAGTTTATAGAGAACAATCCAGAGAGAGAGGGAGGGAGAGGGAGAGCTATTACATTTAACAATGAATAAAGCAGAAATGACTAATGAAAATCCACATGAATGAATCAAGGAGCTATCCCGAAATTCCCAATAGGAAGACGAAGGTAAGAAATTCACCTTGAAACCTTGGACGGCGCAAGCCAATTATGAAATTGCTTGAGCACTGTGTAGAACCAGCTATAACAATGTTGTGCCATGACCCGTGCACAACAAAGGAGAAAACTGGAACAACCCTAAAAATGGAGGATGCCCGAAAATACCATATGAAAGCCATCACATACATTTTATGATCAGCAGGATGAGATGAAGAATATAAAAATTAATAAAGCCAAACAAAAACCAGAGGTGTAACTATGGAATAATGCCACAGCACCATCATAAAAAGCAGGAATAATTAGATAAATATCTCTATATGTTTGCAAGGGAAAAATCACATAAATGTCCATTCGTTCAAAGATAGTTTCAATACTACTATTGCAAGAACTATCCAAACTGGGACTGTCATGTACCTTGTTAGATTACTGGGATCTGCATTAGAATTGTTGTTGTATACTATACAATTAGAGAGAGCAATTAGCTCTTTTTAAAATGGTCCTATCCAAACTCCGGGGCATATCAGATTTGGTTCCAATCACAAGCAACCTGCTAGATAGAGCTAGATAGAAAGCTTGTAGGTATAAGCAAATGATGATGCCAATTCACATGGTACCTTTTCTAGACAAACAACATAGCGTAATAAGAGGAACTATCTATCTTTGCAAGGAAATAATTTACATTCCCAGACTTTAAACATAGTGCCTCTCTATAACATGGATGATGACATGGCTCTCTCTCTAAAATCAGGAATTCCTCATCCCATCTAGCTTGGCCCTGAAGAACAAAATTCTTGGAGGAATTGTCAACAAACAAAAGGCACAGGAAGGAAAAGCCTAGTAATCAAGTGAATGGTAAAGCAAATTCGTGATTCAAAGATTATATAATTTATGTGCTCTTTTGGACAGAGGGCCGTTACTTAAAAAACATCAAGTGCATCACAATTCCTTGTTTTTCTTTTTGTCTTGAAAAAATTAGGCTAAAACAATTACCAAGAAAAGTCAAAAAAAATCTAATGATTAACATATTTTAGCAACATCAGATTATATGGTCTAGATTTAGAATCTAGTCAATCAAAACATTAGGGTTATGAACAAGGAAAGGGAAAGAATGTAGAGGGAAGAAACTCAACCTCTCGTAATCGGTTGTCTGCCACTCGTGGGTATCTTCTCGGCGCGGTGGCGGTAGAGGCCGAACCCCTCCGTCCATCCACATCCCGCTCGCCCTGCTCCCCCATGTCAAGCTCGCCTCCTCTAGACATGGCACCTCGCTGCCCTTCCCTTCCTATCGGCCGCCAGTCATGTGCTCCTCCCTACGAAGGGAGGCCTACCGGTGAACGGAGGCCAGGATCCTTGACGGCGCGTCCAGCCGTGGCCGGTTCTTCTCCAGGAAACTTCCGCTGCGGCTTGGGTCAGGAAGAAGAGGAGGTCAGAGGGGAGGAGAAGTGGTCGAGCAGATATTGGAGGAGAAGGCGCCGATGTGAGGTACCTGCTGCTGACGGCAGGGGCAAATTGACCGCCGACGGCTGAAGCGCGCGGTCGGTAGAGGCGGCGCAGAGAGGAGAGCAGGGGCGGCGGCGCTAAGGAGGAGGCAGGGGCGGTGGCGCTGAGGAGGAGGCAGCGTCGGCGCTGAGGAAGGGGCAGGGGCGGCGGCGCGAGCGCAGAGGATGGCCGGGAGGATGGCGAGGCGGCGGCGGGCGACGAGGGCGGGCGCGGAGGGCGGGCGCGGAGCGGGGGCGCGAGGCGGCTAGGGTTTTTTCCCCTGGGATCTCGCTTTTATACCGGGCCAGGCTAAAATACCGAAAATACCCCGCGCGGGGTGGAGATCCACCGCTCGATGTCAATGTGCACCGACGAGAGAACCCAGTCGTAGTGGCTGACGTGCGGGGCCGGCAAAGGTGGGGCCCACATGCAGCCGGAGGCGGGTAACAATTTGCCATTGCATGGCTTGATCTAGCCAGTGGGGAGCAACCAGAATCGACGGATGAGATGCACTTATGGAAAGATCCGACGGTCCAGAAGCTAAAATCGTTGTGAGAGCCCCATGGGGGTGCAACAATTATACCTTTAGATCCGACAGGGGATCCATTATCACCATATTTATTTCTTATTTGTGCATAGGACTTATCAAATTTAATTGCTCATGCAGAAAATACAGGTGATTTGGTTGGGGTGAAAGTCTGTAGGGAAGCACCTACTGTATCACATCTTCTGTCCGCGGACGATTATTTAATTTTAATGAAGTCGGATGGTGACAATGCAAGATCTCTGAAGAAGATTTTAGACTTGTACTGTACGAGCTCGGGACAACTGGTTAGTCCTAACAAATGCAGCATTTATTTTAGCCCAAATACAGTGGTTGAAAGGAGAGTCGAAGTCTCCGAAATTATGGATATATAGAAAGAATCTTTGAACGATAGATACCTTAGCCTGCCTTCAACGGTTGAACTAAGCAGAAGTGACTGTTTTAAATATTTGGTGGAGAGAGTCCAAGCAATTATTAGTGGATGGAAAGAAAAGATACTCTCTATGGGTGGAAAGGAGACTCTGATTAAGGCTATTGCCCAAGCTATACCAGTTTTTGCGATGACAATATTCAGTATCCCAAAAAACATTTGTAAGGGAATCACTGATGCTATTTCGCAATTTTGGTGGGGTGACGACGATGACCATAATAAGATGCATTGGTTGGCGTGGTGGTAGCTCTGTATTCCGAAGGAGAAAGGGGGAATGGGCTTTAGAGATTTGCATACTTTTAATACAGCGATGCTCAAAATATTATCCAGATGGTAAACTTCTGAATGCAAAGCTCAAGAGTGGAAGTTCATACACATGGCAGAGCATTTTTTATGGCATTCAAACTTTGAGACGCCGGTTGTATTTGAAGAATTGGAGAATGAGACCAAATTAATATTTGGGAAGATGCCTGGATACCAACGAGCCCAACACCAAAGGTGTATACTCCAAGAGGTAATATTTTGCTTCAAACGGTGGCTGATTTAATAAACCCTATCACTGAAACATGGGATGAGGAATTACTTCATCAAATTTTTTGGATAGTGGATGTGACACGAATCCTTGAAATCCCGATGTCCCCGACTGGGATGGAGGATTTTGTTGCGTGGCATTGGACAACGTCTGGGCTGTTTACAGTAAGGTCCGCATACCGTGCGGAATGGGAATACCAATTCGGAAGGCATAATCCGAATGTAATGGATATTTGTGGGTCTAGAGGAGATGATGTTTGGAAGAAATTGTGGCGTCTCCAACTCCCTTCAAAGATTAAAATTTTCGGGTGGAGATTACTGCATGGTTTGATACCTTGTTATGGAGTCCTGGCAAATCGGCATATAGGGACGAGCAGTCAGTGCCCAATTTGCAAAACCCACTGTGAAGACATCCTTCACATGATTTTTTTCTTGTCAGCGGGCACAACAAGTATGGAAAAGGTTGGGCATTTCGGATATTATAACTAGCTCATTAATTGATCGATCTGGCTCAATGGTTATTCAACATATGATCTTAAATCTTGGTTTATGCTCTTCTCTAAACAATATTGGTCTACTGGAGTTAATCTTGACAGGAGCATGGTATTTATGGTGAGAAAGAAGACAATTTACTCATGGAGAAGCACTTCAAATTATCCATCGAAGTGCAATGTCAATTTAGCCACAAATTTTTGGAAAGCAAAAAAGCATACGATCATAAATAAGAAGGAGTCCTGGACTAGACCACTGGAAGGAGTTTTGAAAATAAATGTCGATGCAGCCTATGATGATGATCAAGGTCGAGGGGGTATTGGAACAATGGTAAGGGACTACACGGGTAAATTTATTTATGCAAATTGCAAAGAATTACTGTTCGTGGCTGGTCCTTTTATGACCGAAGCTTATGCGTTAAGAGAAGGTCTAAGTGCAGCACAATTCTTGGGAGGGAATCAATACATCATACAGTCGGACAATTCTCAGGTTATTGATACTATGAATGATGGGGCCTTCTTAGCCACGTCCTCGGCGGCCATTTTTGATGATTGTAGAATCATGGCAGCGGGATATATTAATATTAGCTTTGAACACTGAGGCAAAAGGGAGGCTAATGAGGCGGCTCATGAAATATCTAGGTTCTGTTTTGAGAATCGTTTAGATTGTATTTGGGACGATGAGTCCCCTAGTTTTTTTAGTTCCGAGGATGATAAATGATGTAACTGTAATTTGAACTCAGAGCAGCAAGTTTCAGACGCACTATTTTCCTTACCAGGGTACCAAAGGGGACTGGAAGGTTTTTAATGAGGCGTCTTGCTGACTCTTTTAATATATGGCATGATTTAAAAAAAAACATGAGATGACGGCCTGGGTGGTTACTCAACGAGCCCAGCAGCAGCGATTCTAAGAGCATCTCCAACGACACCCGATCGAGTTGTAGCATTTGGAGGATGGCGCTCCCCAGCCGTGTTCTTCAAATATGCGTCCCAAATAAATAAAAATGCACGGAAAGAAATTTTTTTCTTTAAATTTAATTATATTTTATAAGTTTGAATGAAAACGGCTAGATTATGGCCTACTACCGTCTGGCGGTGTGACGGCCCCGCCCCATCGTCGCCTCCCCTCCACACTAGTAGGAAAACCCTTATAGGCAAAGCTTAGTTCTGTGGCGCACCAAAATAAATGCGCCACAGAAAGATTTTTTGTGGCGCACGAGGAAGAATGCGCCACAAAAATAAGCTATTTTTGTGGCGCACTACCGTGTCGTGCGCCACAGAAATTATGTGGGGCCCACATCCTACCACCACCAATAATTAGTGTAGGTATTTCTGTGGAGCACATGGCTTGCTGCGCCACAGAAATAAGTGTTTCTGTGGCGCACTCGCTCCGGTGCGCCACGAAGTAGTTGATTCCGTGGCGCACTTGTGCTTGTGCGCCACGTAAGTAGTTGATTCCGTGGCGCACTTGTGCTGGTGCGCCACGCGAAATAGCGCCTTCTATAACCACCCGTACCCCCTCCCCCCGCCCGTACTTCTTCCTCCTCCACCCCTCTTCCTCTCCCTCGCGCGCCGCCGCCCGTACTTCTTCCTCCTCCACCCCTCTTCCTCTCCCTCGCGCGCCGCCGCCCGTACTTCCTCGTCCACCCCTCTTCCTCTCCCTCGCGCGCCGCTGCCTTCCATGGTGAGCGTGGCTGTCGTCGTCGCCGCCGCCGCCTCCTTCCTCCGCGAGGGCCGCATGCCGCCACGCTCCACCCATCCCCGCCACTAGCAGCACAAGCCGCCGCGGCGTGGAGGAGGAGGGGCGGCCGCCGCATGGAGGAGGAGGGGCCGGCTCCGCGTCAAGGAGGAGGAGCCGCCGCCCTGCCATCATCGTCGACCTCCTCGTCCACCCCTACCCGGCCCCTCCCTCTTCCTCTACCCGGACGCTCCTCCAACAAGCATCGTCGGTGAGCTCCACCTCTCCCCTCCCCTCCCTCTTCCTCTCCCGTGCGGGCACAAAGTGCTCGACGAAATTACTTTGTCGGATTGAGTGATATGGCTACTCGCTTGTTTGCTCTCCAAATTACCAAGTGATATGGCTATCTGCTTGTTTGCTCTCCAAATTACTTTGTCGGATTTAAATGTCCTCTCGGATCATTTTCAATAGTCCGGTGCACTCGTTAATTATGCATTTTATTTATCCGGTTAGTTTAACTTGATTGATTAGATAAATGAGATGAACTCGCTGAGCAAGAATGATCTCATGGATGGACTCGGATGTAGCTAGAGGGTTGCCAATCATTGATTGGGTACCCTAGCTCATGCCTGAGCCCTATTGGGTTATGATGCAAGTGGCTTAGTGAATGTTCCTATGGGTTTGAGGTAGCCCCGACAGCCTTTTTGTTGTCCAAGGGTGGCTCCCCTTACTCGTGGCTGTTGTTGTGACTCTCTCATGCTATCTCGGTTGATCCATGACTAGATTACCAGTAGCTTTTGCTCGTTGAAAACAAAATAGACATTTAAATGTCTATATTCCGATGGTATAACTAGCCGTGTGGTGCTAGGTGAGTTTGGATGGCTAGTTAGGGATTAATCCATGTTGGATTTCTCCGGTAGTGTCACCATACCGACATACCAATGTTCCCTTGGTGATTTCCTTCGGCTGATCTTCGGCTTGCTTCCACCAAATGGCTTAGTAGCCGGATGATGATACAAACCGGGTATTCTACCCATTTTGGCCTGGCAAGTATGTGGTGACTCACCGGCTCGTGTGTGTCGTTGGGCATGCACACCGCCCGGTGAGCTGTTTGGCTGTGTGTGTGTGTAGCCTCGGCTTGGGACTTGGGTTGACTCCAATATTAAAAATGTCTCCCAAATATGGAGACAAACATTTTAACATTACCCCAATGATCTTCAAATGTTTTGCATGCTCTGTTAGGCCTTAATTGATGCCTTATGATCCAAATTACTATATTATTGGATTGAGTGATATGGCTACTCGCTTGTTTGCTCTCCAAATTACCAAGTGATGAATATATAATCCCTTTGGAGCATCTCGCCCCATGCTATATATGTGTATTTGACCATGCTTATGATGGATTTCTTTTAAGGACTCTAGCTAGATTAGAGGGGAAAAAGTTGCTGCTTTGTTGCCTATGATAATGGATCATAAAATGTTTCCCTTTGTCCCCTGGTTGCCTCCTTAATTGATGCCTTATGATCCAAATTACTATATTATTGGATTGAGTGATATGGCTACTGCTTGTTTGCTCTCCAAATTACCAAGTGATGAATATATAATCCCTTTGGAGCATCTGCCCCATGCTATATATATGTGTATTTGACCATGCTTATGATGGATTTCTTTTAAGGACTCTAGCTAGATTAGAGGGGAAAAAGTTGCTGCTTTGTTGCCTATGATAATGGATCATCAAATGTTTCCCTTTGTCCCCGGTTGCCTCCTTAATTGATGCCTTATGATCCAAATGACCCAAGTCCCTTGCATGATCCCATTTGTCCCTAATGTTGCTTAAGATGAATAAATTCCCTCTAATCACCATTTGGAGATCAAGACTAGTTCTTGATTTCCATTAGCTAGACTCCAATATTAAAAATGTCTCCCAAATATGGAGACAAACATTTTAACATTACCCCAAGTGATTTACTTGTCGATGATTAGATGGTTGGTCGATCACTGTGACACTCGGGGTGGAGCAAGTGAGGCTTGGTGTGATGGCACAAATATCAATATCTTGTGCATCCTACCCGGCCTCACTTACTCCATCCCTGGATGTTAATATTTGTTTCGACCAACAAAGTATGAGGCATTCCATTTAGTTGATACCACTTGGCTCTTTCTTCCATTTTAGTGCCGATGATTAGAATGTTCGGTCAATCAGTACACTCCGGGTGTCGCTAGTGAGCCTGGTGTGATGGCACAAATATCAATCTCTTGTGCATCCTACCCGGCCTCACTAACGCCATCCCGGGATGTTCATATTTGTTTCGACCAACAAAGTATGAGGCATTCCATTTAGTTCATACTAGCTACTTCTTAATTGCATTGGCCTTTCTTCCATTTTAGTGCCGATGATTAGAATGTTTGGTCACCTATACGCCGCAATATACTTTGTAGACGAGCCCCCTTTCCCGGCCGCCGTTCCGTGAACGAGTCCTTGATGAGACAACAACGCCGACATGCCTCTCCGGCGCAGCACCACTTTTCTTCTCTCGCCGTCCAGCACGTGAACGAGTCCTTAATGCCAAGACGGTGCCAGCCTCCCTAGCATCATGCCGACCTCGTTGTCGCGCTTCGTGCCGTGCCGATCATGCGCCCTGCACTCTTCGCCTTCTGCCCGGTGAACGAATAGACTAATCGCTGGAATAAGGAAGCCGATGACGGCCGATCGCAATTTAATCTTGCGACCGGCCGTCATCGGTTTCCTTATTCCAACGATCAGCCTATTGGTTCACCGGCAAGAAGGCGAACAAGCATGCAGGCGCGGACACACGGCTTGAAGCGCGGCAACACGGCCCGGCATAATGCTGGGCAGGCCGGCACGGTCTTTGCATCAAGGACTCGTTCACCGGACAGCGAGGGACCGGCGTGGTTCTACGCCGGAGATGCAGATCGGCGTTGTTGTGTCGTCAAGCACCCGTTGACGGAACGCCGACCGGGGAAAGGGGGCCCTTCTGCAAAGTATTTGTGTTGACCAACAATGTATGAGGCACATATTCTATTTTGTCATTCCATTTGCTTTGAGATTTTCAAAATGCCGATGATTAAAATGTTTGGTCACCGTACACTCGGGGTGGCGTAAGTGAGCTCTGGTAAGATAGCACAAATATCAATCTCTTGTGCATCCTACCTGGCCTCGCTTACACCATCCCTAAATGTTAATATTTGTGTTGACCAACAATGTATGAGGCACTTATTCCATTTTGTCATTCCATTTGCTTTGAGATTTTCAAAATGCCGATGATTAAAATGCTTGGTCACCGTACACTCAGGGGCGGTGTTAGTGAGCCTCGTGTGATCGCACAAATATCAATCTCTTGTGCATCCTACCTGGCTCGCTAACTCCGTCCCGGAATGTTAATATTTGTTTCGACCAACAAAGTATGAGGCCCTTGTCATTCCATTTGCTTTGGTATTTTCAAAATGCCGATGATTAAAATGTTGGTCACCGTACACTTGGAGGTGGCGTAAGTGAGCCTGGTAAGATAGCACAAATATCAATCTCTTGTGCATCGGACTTGGTCTCACTTACGCCATCCCTAAATGTTAATATTTGTGTTGACCAACAATGTATGAGGCACTTATTCCATTTTGTCATTCCATTTGCTTTGACATTTTCAAAATGCCGATGATTAAAATGTTTGGTCACCGTACACTCGGGGCGGCGTAAGTGAGCCTGGTAAGATAGCACAAATATCAATCTCTTGTGCATCGGACTTGGTCTCACTTACACCGTCCCCGAATGTTAATATTTGTGTTGACCAACAATGTATGAGGCATTTATTCCATTTCTCTTGTGCATCGGACTTGTTGGTCTCACTTTCTTCCATTTTCATCATAGTAGGAACTGGATGAAGGACCCCGATGCAAGCGAGCCTGGTGGGTAGAGATGACGGAGCAAAGGAGGAACCGGATGAAAACTACTTTGTATCTCGAAATTGTGAATTTTGTATGAATTAAGAGTTGTATGCAAAACATTTGACACTTGCCACTATATATGTATCTCGATCGGGCTCTAAGTAATGTGATGATGATGTCTATGTTATATCCGTGCAATGTACATGATATTTATATTATATCTGAATGTTGCTGTATATAACCCGTGTATATGTATTGTGTATCCGTATTGCTGTGTATAAACCGCATATGTATAGCAGCAACGACAAAATCGTGTATAATACAAGCAAATTCCGTGGCGCACTAAGAAGCAATTCCGTGGCGCACGCTTTTCTGTGGCGCATCTAAGAACAAGTGCGCCACAGAAACCTTAATTCTGCGGCGCATGGGCAGGTGCGCCATAGAAACCTTATTTTTGTGGCGACGTTTCTGTGGCGCACCTCCCATGCGCCACAGAATCCATTTTTGGTGCGCCACTGATGAGGCTTTTCCTACTAGTGCCACCGCAGCTTCTGCGCCACGCGCCGCCTCTCCGTACGGAGCGTGACGAGAAGACACCGGTGCTCGTTCACCACGTCGTCGCCTGCCCTCCCCAGATGCTCCTCCTGGAGGGACAATTCGATGGCACGGTGAATCTGCTCATGTTCACGGCCACTGTGTCGTCCTGCAGCTTCTTCTGCGACTCGCACAACTCGACGAGCGCCAGTTGCTGCATCGCCGCCTCCTCCTCCAGGTCTGGCCCGTCATCGTCGGTGATGAGGGATTAACTCGTCAATTCCTACAGATTATAGACTTAGGGTTTCGTAAGAAGTAGAGGGAAAGTAGATCTCGAAGGTTCAGCCGACAAAGGTGGTCGACTCAAGATTATGGTGGTTCTGGTGGCAAAGATTTCGATCCCTCGTTTCTCCCGAGGCTCCCCTTTATATAGGAGGTGGAGCCGAGGCGTTTCGTGCCGTATGATGACCCACAAGTATAGGGGGTGTATCGTAGTACTTTCGATAAATAAGAGTGTCGAACCCAACGAGGAGCAGAAGGTGTTGACAAGCAGTTTCGATGAAGGATTCACTGTAAATGCTCACAGACAAGTATTCAGGGGGTTTTAATATAGCAGATGAATAAAGTACAAGTAAGTAAAATGCGAGAGTAATAATTGCAGCGAGTGGCCCAATCCTTTTTAGCACAAAGGACAAGCCGGTTTGTTTACTTATAATGACCAAAAGTTCTTGAGGACACACGGGAATTTAGTCTAGTGCTTTCGCTTCATATAGTTGATCAATCTTCATTGTTTTGATAAGTGTTGTGTGGGTGAACCTATGCTAATGTACCGCCCTTCCTAGGACTAATACATACTTGTGATTATACCCCTTGCAAGCATCCGCAACTACAAGAAAGTAATTAAGATAAATCTAACCACAAACTCTTAAACTCGAGATCCTGCTATCCCTCCCGCATCGATATACCAACGGGGTTCAGTGTTGTTGTCACTCCGGCAACCCCACAATTAGCAAACGAATACAAGATGTATTCCCCTAGACCCATAAAGGTGAAGTATCATGTAGTCGACGTTCACATGACACCACTAGAAGAATAACACCACAACTTAAATATCAAACCATTGAATATTACTCAACATAGTTCACTACTAACATTTAGACTTCACCCATGTCCTCAAGAACTAAACGAACTACTCACAAGACATCATATGGAACATGATAAGAGGTGATATGATGATGAATAAAAATCTGAACATAAACCTTGGTTCAATGGTTTCACTCAATAGCATCAATAACAAGGAGTAATCAATACCGGGAGAGTTTCCCCTACCAAACAATCAAGATTCAACCCTAGATGTTGAAGCGGTGACGAGGTGCAGCGGTGGAGATGACGGTGACGGTGGTGGAGATGATGGTGATGATGATCCCAATGAAGTCCAGCTCGATGGCGGTGACGATGGGGTCGATTTCCCCTCCCGGAGGGAATTTCCCCGGCGGATTTCAGCCCGCCGAGAGCTCTTTTCTCTCCGGTGTTTTCCGCCCCGCGAGGCGGCCGTGTCTCCTCGCGATTATTCTCTGGAGCTTAGGTTTTCGGGGAGAAGAAGTACGTGAAAGAGAGGCGGCCGAAGGGGGCTGTGGGCCCCCTCCTCACAAGGCGGCGCGGCCAGGGCAGGGCCCGCGCCGGCCTATGGGGGGGGGGCCATGGCGGCCCTCCTCGGCTCCTCCTTCTGGCTGGCTTATTCTTCTGGAAAAATAAGATCTCCAGTGTAATTTCCGTCAATTGTTGATCTTCAGAAATATTGCATTGTGATGGTGCTTTTTCCAGCAGAATCCTGACTCCGGTGAGTGATTCTCCAATAATCATGAAACATGCAAAATAGGTGAAATAACATAAGTATCATCCCTAAATATGAAATATATCAATGAATAACAGTAAATTATGATATAAAATAGTGATGCAAAATGGACGTATCAACTCCCCCAAGCTTAGACTTCGCTTGTCCCCAAGCGAAACTGAACTCAGTAAACAAGACCACATGTTTATGGAGTGAAGAGTCGATAAATAAAATACGGACAAGAAGCATCATATTGATTCACACAAAACATTCTAGTGCACAACCTCCTCATATAATTCAACTTGAAACAAGTAGAAGGAAATCACAAATAAAGGTGCATAGGAAATCATAATTGGTGATGGCAAACTTCGTTCTTGGTCAATGAACAGTTTAATGATTGTACTTATTTATCGAGCAGCGCTCTTATATTAAAGCTTATAGCAAAACTTGCATACTCAATCATAATAATCTCCTCATAATCATTGATAACCTTCAAAGCTATATTCATTCGGATAAAACTTGTACTAAACAAGGAAGAATAAAAAGCATGATTAAGTAGATCACAATATAAATGGTTTGATCACAACAACTCAATTGCTTGCTTAAGATAGAGGGAAATAGGTTTACTGACTCAACATAAAGTAAAAGATAGGCCCTTCGCAGAGGGAAGCATGGATTAAATCATGTGCTAGAGCTTTTAAGTTTTGAAATCATATAGAGAG
>NC_061512.1:96977683-96996678 GCF_022539505.1 Lolium rigidum | reverse complement strand
TCTTTAATAAAGTATATAATAAACTAGCAAATGTAATTTACTTTTAATAGAAGGTAGGGAAAATGTAGTAGTAGGTGGTAGTATACAGTCTGGAGTAGTTTGGCCCATGCCTTTGGATGCACCAGAAGACTTCTGAATGTTATGTGCTATTTTATTATGTGGTTGCTGAAGTACACAAGGATATCCTGTGATGTTAAAAGCAGGATAGTTAAGAATGAGCAGCTGCGGTGAGCTAGTAAGGACTTGAATGCCTTCCTTGTTGTTCAAACACCTCAACAGAAAATATCTAGACTTTAGAGACCAATCATGCAAACCAAATTTCAACAAGCTCTATGGTAGTTCTTCATTAATAGGTACAAAGTACATGATGCAAGAGCTTAAACATGATCTATTTGAGCACAACAATTGCCAAGTATCAAATTATTCAAGATAATATACCAATTACCACATGAAGCATTTCCTGTTTCCAACCATATAACAATGAATGAAGCAGTTTCAACCTTCGCCATGAACATTAAAAGTAAAGCTAAGAATACCAGTGTTCATATGAACAAGCGAAGCGTGTCTCTCTCCCACACAATCATGATGGGATCAGATTTTATTCAAACACACAACAAAAATAAAAACATACAGACGCTCCATGTAAAGCACATAAGATGTGACGGAATAAAAATATAGTTTCACTAGAGGTGACCTGATAAGTTGTCGATGAAGAAGGGGATGCCTTGGGCATCCCCAAGCTTAGATGCTTGAGTCTTCTTGAAATATGCAGGGATGAACCACGGGGGCATCCCCAAGCTTAGACTTTTCACTCTTCTTGATCATATTATATCATCCTCCTATCTTGACCCTTGAAAACTTCCTCCACACCAAACTCAAAACAAACTCATTAGAGGGTTAGTGCATAATCGAAAATTCACATATTCAGAGGTGACACAATCATTCTTAACATTTCTGGACATTGCTCAAAGCTACTGAAAGTTAATGGAACAAAGAAATCCATTCAACATAGCAAAAGAGGCTATGTGAAAGAAAAGGCAGAATATGTCAAAACAGAACAGTCCATAAAGAAGAATTTTTTAGAGGCACTTAACAGGCTCAGATGAAAAAGCTCAAGTTGAATGAAAGTTGCGTACATATCTGAGGATCACGCACGTAAATTGGCAGATTTTTCTGAGTTACCTACAGAGAGACCTACTCAAATTCGTGACAGCAAGAAATCTGTTTCTGCGCAGTAATCCAAATCTAGTATCAACCTTACTATCAAAGACTTTACTTGGCACAACAATGCAATAAAATAAAGATAAGGAGAGGTTGCTACAGTAGTAACAACTTCCAAGACACAACAAAACAGTAGCAAAATAAAACATGGGTTATCTCCCAAGAAGTGCTTTGTTTATAGCCATTAAGATGGGATCAGCAATTTTAATGATGCTCGCATAAGGATGAGAGTTGAAGCAAAGAGAGCATCAAAAAGCAAGTATGAAACAAATTTAAGCCTAACCCACTTCCTATGAAAAGGAATCTTGTAAATAAACAAGTTATGTAAGCATAATGCAATAAGCATAGAAAGGCAAAACAAGCGCAACTTCAAGATTCTCAACATAAAGAGGGGAAACTTAATATTATTAAGATGCATATAACCATGTTTCCCTCTCTCATAATAACTTTCAGTAGCATCATGAACAAACTCAACAATATAACTATCACATAAAGAATTCTTATTCACATGCATAAAAGTATCATTACTCTCCACATAAGCATAATCAATTTTATTAGTAATAGTGGGAGTAAAACTATCACAACCATCATTTTAATTATCATAAATTGCAGGCATGGTATAATCATAATAAACTTTATCCTCCATAGTAGGTGGCACCAAAATACAACTATCATTATAATCATCATAAATGGGAGGCAAAGTATCATCAAAGTAAATTTTCTCCTCAAAACTTGGGGGACTAAAAATATCACAACCAGCTTCCCCAAGCTTAAATTCTTCCATAGCATTAGCAATAATAGTGTTCAAAGAGTTCATGCTAATAACATTGCTACAACTATTTTGCAAACAAAGTTCCATGGGTTTTTTAATTCTCTCTTCAAACACATCATGTCCTAATTCAATATAAAGTTCATAAAGATCTCTAATTTTGTTGTTGTTTTCCATTAAGCCTAGTTAGTGAAAATAAAAACAAGAAACAAAAAGATGCAATTGCAGGATCTAAAGGAAACAGCTTCGAGCACTCACACACCGGCAACAGTGCTAGGAAATAGCTTAGTAGTCGGAGGATGTGAATACCTTTTACCTTACCTCCCCGGCAACGGCGCCAGAAAATAGCTTCATGTCTACGCACGCTTCTATTCCCGTAGACAGTGTTGGGCCTCCAAGAGCAGAGGTTTGTAGAACAGCAGCAAGTTTCCCTTAAGTGAATCACCCAAGGTTTATCGAACTCAGGGAGGTAGAGGTCAAAGATATCCCTCTCAAGCAACCCTGCAATTACGATACAAGAAGTCTCTTGTGTCCCCAACACACCTAATACACTTGTCAGATGAATAGGTGCACTAGTTCGGCGAAGAGATAGTAAGATGCAAGTGATAATGATGATTGTAAGTACTAATTGCAATCTGAAATAAAGATGGCAGCAAGCAAACATGTAACAGAACTTGTTGGAACGGTGTTTCAATGCTTAGAAACAAGGCCTAGGGATCATACTTTCACTAGTGGACACTCTCAACAATGATCACATAAATAAATAACTTCTCTTCTCTCGTGCTACTTTCTAACACTCTCTTGTTGGATAATAAACACCATTCATTGTGTAGGGCTACGAGAGCACCCTCAAGCCGGAGTAAACAAGCTCCACAACGTCATAAAGGAAACACACACGATGCACACACTGTCACCATCACACCGTGGAGAGTGAATCCGGAGTTCATATTAAAGTAACCTCTAGAGTGCATAATAATAGTTAACTTCATAATCTACAAGAGATCACAATCATAACCTACGCCAAGTACTACATGATGCACACACTGTCAACATTACATCATGAAGGGGGAATACACTACTTTAATAACATCACTAGAGTAGCACATAGTAATAGTGATACAAAGCTCATGATCACATAAAGATCACATGGGAGAGAGAGATGAACCACATAGCTACCGGTATAGCCCTCAGCCTCGGGGGAGAACTACTCCCTCCTCATCATGGGAGATAGCGATGGCGATGAAGATGGCAGTGGCGTCGATGGAGATGGCTTCCGGGGGCACTTCCCCATCCCGGCGGCGTGCCGGAACAGAGATTCTGTCCCCCGAACTTGGCTTCGCGATGGCGGCGGCTGCGTAACTTTTCTCGTATCGTGGCTTATCTCTTTAGGGTTTTCGCGACGGAGAGACTTTATAGGCGGAAGGGCAGCCTCGGAGGGGTCCTGGGGGACCCACACCATAGGGGGGCGCCCCCCTTGGCCGCGCCGCCATGTGGGGTGGGCCCCCCTTGGCTCCCCTCTGGTCCCTCTTCGGTGCTTTGGAAGCTTCCGTGGAAAATAGGAAGTATGGCTTTTATTTCGTCCAATTCCGAGAATATTTCGTGTGTAAGATTTCTGGAACCAAAAACAGCAGAAAACAGGAACTGGCACTTCGGCATCTCGTTAATAGGTTAGTTCCGGAAAATGCATCAAAACGATATAAAGTGTGAACAAAACATGTAGGTATTGTCATAAAACTAGCATGGAACATCAGAAATTATAGATACGTTGGAGACGTATCAATGCCATGGCCACCTTCTTCGCACCGGAGTAGTTGTGGATGCGGAAGATCTTGTCAACCTTGAGCGCCCATGATAGGTAGGCCTCGGTGTCATCTTCACCCTTGAACTTGGGCATGTTAAACTTGAGCTTGCCGTACATGTTCTCTTCATCCTCTAAGTTCCTTCGGCGAGGTCGCATACCTTCTTCTCTTGCAACTTTTTGTGGGTGAGGAGGTCTTCCGCGGCCAACCATATCATTGGGTTGGCGTTTCACTTGAACGCTTGCTTCACTTGGTGCGCGATGATGGTGTTGGCGGTCATCTTGATGAGGTTGTGGAGGTTCTTGACGATATCCATGATTTGTTTCCTCATCTTGACCATTTTCCGGATTTCCTCTTCTATGTTGGTTTTGTAGTGGATGATTCCGAAGATCACGCCGAGGTTGTTCTTGGTGACCTTGATCATGAGCGTCAACATGCGGTTCTCGATAAGGTGTTGGGTCCATCTTGAGGATGACGTTGTCGGGAGGTTGGTTGTCATGCCGATGGTGGGCATGGAGATCATGTTGATGACGGTCATGAATTTGTGGTTCTTCTTGTTGAGGACACTCATGCGGTCTAGCACGTCGATGAAATTCTCCTCGCCTTGAGTTTGATGTGAGGAGTCGTGGCATTCATGGGAGTAGTAGTCTTGTGAAGAGCTTGATGATGAGGTAGAGTGGTGTCGACGACAGTGACCCAAGTTGTTGATGGCGCGCTCGAGGCAATCACTAGAAAAAAAGTTTTGATCCTCAACGTCAATTTTTCGTCAGGTATGGCCCCTTTTTCGTCGCCTATGGGTCTAACCCAACGATATGTGTTATGTGGTCCATACTGCGTCAAGTAAAGGCCAACCACGGATTTTTCGGTGCGTCGCGTTTGGGCGCCGTTTGGCCACGAAAAATTGGACCGTTGCACAAGAGTTTTTGGGAGGCCGTTGACTGCTGACGTCATGCAAACTAACACGTGGCAGACGCCGTTAACTGTCAGTTAACGCCGTTAACCGGCTGAAACCCCATGGTAGATGGTAGGTCCACACAAGGCCTGCCACGTCTTAAGCAGGCCGGCCCATTTAGTTTGCGGGCCGAGCCAGCTGACCTAGTTTGACCGGTCAATTATATAACTGGGCTGGTCTATTAGATACATGGGCCAGGACTAACCTCTAAGGTTGACTGGTTAAAACTAAAATGGTCCAACCTACGAAGCACATGGGCCGGGCCGAATGCCTTCGTTTGATCGGTCAAGAGGATAGCTTGGCAGGCCCGCCGAACAAGTGGGTCGGGCCGAATGTCTTCGTTCGACCGGTCAACATGATAAATGGGCCGGCCCAATAGTCATGTGGGCTGGGCCGAATGTCTTTGTTTGACCGGTCAATAGGCAAACGGGTCGGCCCAATAAGCATGTGGGCTGGGCCGAATGTTTTTGTTTGACTGTTAAACAGGATAAACGAGCCGGCCCAATAAGCACGTGGGGCCCACTTTCCTGTTATCGGGCCGACCCAGTTAGTAAGTGGGGTCCATCTTAAAGCAAGTAGACTGGCCCAATAAGTAAGTGGGCTGGCCCGTTTAGTTGGTGGATCGGCCCATTAGCCCACTACATAATATATATGTGGGCCCAGTAAGGCCCAATAGTTTTGTTGGGCCGAGGTGCGTGAAGCCCATTGTTACTTGTTGGGCCGGCCCATCTGCGAATTGCTATGTTAACATGCCGACCTGTAAGGCGCTTTAGGATTTGGCGGGCCTGCCCATATGTGATTTCGCTTAATTGGGCCATTGCCGGGATGGGAATTTGTGATTTAGTTTGTGCCAACAACGGCCGGTTACATACTGAGAATATTTACGCAACACATGATTTCAGTCGGATAGCCTCACTTATCACAAGCACCATAGAAATAATGTGCGAAAGAACCATAGAAACTAACTAAATATTACATCAGCTACAAGGCTTTGAAAAAATATTACATCTGCTGCAAGGCTTTGAAAAATATTACATCAGCTGTAAGGCTTTGAAAAAATAGTACAGAACCCAGAGAAATTGAATGGTAATTAAACCTAGCAATAGAATGAAGGGATTTGGCAATCTTTTATGTTGTCCGTGCACCACCTATATCTGAAACAAAGACATTACAAGTTAAGACAGCAACAATAGAAAGGTAAAGACACTACAATGTTGTTTGCCAAAGAATTTGGAACTCACCATTTCCTCGTTATAACAAGATCATTGTAATGCGCACAGATAGTCTACCGGTATGGGGCTAATATAGACTACCAATAAGAATATAAAGAGTGCATGCCACATAGCAACATCCAGAACATTTTAAGGTGGACAGATGCAAATAATAAGCTGTGAGCTTCCTTTTGATGTGTATAATCTATACCAACATAAAAAATGTGATGTTCTAATCATTAAGCAGCTGAGATAGTGCAAGATAAACAAGCAATCGAATTATTTTGTGGCTTATATAACCAAGCACATTAGCATAAAACAACAGACTTACTACTGTCAAGTCCCATGGAACTCACCATGTTGATACACTCATTGAAGATGTCCGATGTTGCCCTTATTTATAAAGGGAGTTTTTTGTTACTCTGCATCAAGACACGATCAGTCATACACATACGAGTTTCAGCATGATAAACAATATGTATGTACTCCCTACATCCCTAAAATTTTGGGGTGGGCCATGGCCCATGATGACGCGTAAAGCACACGTCCGTTGGGAACCCCAAGAGAAAGGTGTGATGCGTACAGCAGCAAGTTTCCCTCAGTAAGAAACCAAGGTTGTCGAACCAGTAGAAGATGAAGGCCACGTGAAGGTTGTTGGTGGAGGAGTGTAGTGCGGCACAACACCAGAGATTCCGGCGCCAACGTGGAACCTGCACAACACAATCAAAATACTTTGCCCCAACTTAACAGTGAGGTTGTTAATCTCACTGGCTTGCTGTAAACAAAGGATTAAACGTATGGTGTGGAGAATGATGTTTGTTTGCAAAGAACAGCAGAGAACGGAGTTTGCAGTAGATTGTATTTCAGATGTAAAAGAATGGACCGGGGTCCACAGTTCACTAGTGGTGTCTCTCCAATAAGATAAATAGCATGTTGGGTGAACAAATTACAGTTGGGCAATTAACAAATAGAGAAGGCATAACAATGCACATACATATCATGATGACTAATATGAGATTTACTTAGGGCATTACGACAAAGTACATAGACCGCTATCCAGCATGCATCTATGCCTAAAAAGTCCACCTTCGGGTTAGCATCCACACCCCTTCCAGTATTAAGTTGCAAACAACAGACAATTGCATTAAGTATGGTGCGTAATATAATCAACACAAATATCCTTAGACAAAGCATCGATGTTTTATCCCTAGTGGCAATAGCACATCCACAACCTTAGAACTTTTTGTCACTGTCCCAGATTCAATGGAGGCATGAACCCACTATCGATCATAAATACTCCCTCTTGGAGTCACAAGTATCAACTTGGCCGAGCCTCTACTAGCAACGGAGAGCATGCAAGATCATAAACAACACATATATGATAGATCAATAATCAACTTGACATAGTATTCCATATTCATCGGATCCCAACAAACACAACATGTAGCATTACAAATAGACGATCTTGATCATGTTAGGCAGCTCACAACATCTAAACATGATAGCACAAGAGGAGAAGACAACCATCTAGATACTGCTATGGACCCATAGTCCAAGGATGAACTACTCACGCATCAATCCGGAGGCGGGCATGATGATGTAGAGTCCTCCGGTGATGATTCCCCTCTCCGGCAGGGTGCCGGAGGCGATCTCCTGAATCCCCCGAGATGGGATTGGCGACGGCGGTGTCTCTGGAACTTTTCTCGTATCGTGGCTCTCGGTACTAGGGTTTTCGCGACGGAGAGAATAAATAGGCGAAGGGGCAGAGTCGGGAGGCGGCCGAGGGGCCCACCCCATAGGGGGGCGCGCCCCACCTCTTGGCCGCACCGCCCTAGGGTGTGGGGCCGCCTTGGCCCCTCTCCGTCTCTCCTTCGGTGTTCTGGAAAGCTCCGTGGAAAATAAGACCGTGGGATTTTGTTTCGTCCAATTCCGAGAATATTTCCTTTGTAAGATTTCTGAAACCAAAAATAGCGAAAAACGAGAACCGGCGCTTCGGCATCTTGTTAATAGGTTAGTGCCGGAAAATGCATCAAAATGATATAAAGTGTATATAAAACATGTGAGTATTGTCATAAAACTAGCATGGAACATAAGAAATTATAGATACGTTTGAGACGTATCAAGCTGTAACATCCCAAATTTCAATAAAAGGAAGAAGAAGAATTCTAGAGATCCAAATTTCAGAACCAACAAAAACTTTTATTTGCATATAGAGCTATGCATAGGACTTGTGCACTTTGAGTGATATGCCATGATGATTGTTATTGTGTTTATGTGATAAACCCTAAAACTCTAAATGTGATCAAGTGAAGATCACAAACCAAATAAAATAAAAAGAGAAAGAAATCAAATAAGAAAACCCTAAAACCCTCACATATGGTTTATGCCATTTTTGCAAATCTTACCCTAGACCAATTTGACCTTCACCATTAGTTGTATTATGTTATTAAACACTTATTACAACTTTTGGAACCAAAGAAACACAAATCAAATCAAATTCAAACTCAAATTGTGATCACATATGATAATGGTCAAATCTGCCATTTATATTCTGGTCACCACTTTGAGCCCTTGTATTTCAAGTTTTTCAAACTAAACTTTCCCAATTCTTTGCACCTCATCCAAGAGCACATCAAGGTGAACAACTTTGGTAAAGACCACCATGCCAAAATCATCTTGGATCAAAAACTATGCTCATGCAAAGTTGAGACTTTTTAACTTTATCAACAATCTCACTTTTAGCAAATTTGCATCTCTTTGATTTTTAAAATTCCACCACCACACATGTTTGTCTCTGGTCATTTTCAACTTATCCAAATGCACCATTTTCAAGTTTTGGAACCCCAAGACCACAACCAAATTTTGGCAAAGTTTGCAAAATTCAAATATGGAACAATCCCAAAACACTATTTTGCATAGTGTTGGCCAACCCTATTTGCCCCACTTCATCCTACATGTCCCCTGGCCCTCTCTCTCTCCCTTGCCAGCATTGCAACCCTAGGGAGCAAGCCCTAGCTTGCATGTGCATGGCCATGCCGGCCATGTTCCCCCTCCTCTTCTCCCATTCTTCCCCAACCCTGGCCATGACGGCACAGAGCACCACCTTGCATCCCTACACGCGCCTGCCCTAGCCTTGGTCGAAGCAACGCCCTGCACGCGCCAGACACGGACGCGCCCACGACGTCATGCGCATGCCGATCATGGCGTGGACGTGCCCACAGGCACACACTGGCCACACGTCGACTCGCCGCCTCGCTCCATCCCTAGCCCCCTTTCTTCACCTCGAGCCTCGCCGTGCCACCGCGAACGCGCAGGACACGCGCGCGACACTGACCCTTGCCCGCCGTAGCCGGAGACGACGACCGTATCCCGCCGCAGACGCGCAGTACCCCGCGACCACCCGACCGATTTAGGCACCGTCCGACCGCGCCGTCGCCGCCAAAAGAACCGCCTGGACACGCAGCACAGTGCCCCGCCATCGTCTAGCTCGCTAGCTCGCCGGAGCACCCGCGTCGAAGTCGACCTCGTCACAGCACCCGCGGCACCCTCTCGATTCTATAAATAGAGCAGCCTCGAGCACAAACCAAGCACACCATCTCACTCCCCTCTCTTCACTGCTTCGCCTCACACCAGTAGCTAGCCCAATCGTCGCCGGAGTCGCCGGAATTGCAAGATCGACGCCGCCAGTACCCGGAGGTTGCAGCCGTCGATTCAAGCCTCCCCAAGAGATGCCACTTGTACCAGCCGCTTCAGCACCATCGACAACCTCGCCGTGAACCTCTCCGCCGACCGCCGGAGCCCTGGTACTCCCTCCGACCCCCTAGGCTCGCCGGAGAAGCCACGACATCTCGTCGGAGACGACGATGCCTGTGAGCCGTCCGATCCTGTTTTAATCCAACGCGCCACACTGCCCCGTACCGATTCAGGGGTGGTGAGCCGCTGACCAGCGGGTCCCACGCTGTCAAGCAGCCCACGCGTCTGTGGACCATGGTGGGCTGAGCAGGCCATTTCAGTTTGAATCTGGCCCGTCAGCTTTTCCCGCCGGCCCTTTTATTCAAATTCGAATTTCCAAATCCTATTTAAATTCAATGATGGCCCTGTCTTTGAAATTGAATAGTTTCATATTGGCTTGGCCAAATTTAGCAAACTTTATATTGTTGGAAAGCTATTAAAAAGTTCTACAAAACCCACTGGTCTCATTGAGAGATATGTTGTAGAAATAATGTGACAAAAAGAACAAGTCAGGGACTTTTGCACATTCAAATAAATCTTAAAAATCAACCAAAAATGGTATTGAGTTGATTTCAACTCTCATAGCTCAAATTTCACTTACACTAATTGTTTCTGCAAAAATATGGTGTGGTCACTTTGAGTGATCATGGCCTACTTTGAATAAAGGACTATTTGGCTAGTTTAGTTAAGTGATATTGTCCAAAACTATTATGCAAACTTTATGAAGTGTTCTACTTCATTTAAATCTTGTCACAAGTACTTCATATGAGGTTTAGACCCTGGTCAAATTACTCTCACATGAAATACTTGGTGATATTAAATCATAGTTAGACTTGTTAAATTGTATGAGGTCTTCTACCTCATTTAAATCATTTTCCCAAATGATGATGATGAATGGTTGACTTAGGTCAACATGATATCATGCATCCTTGTTTGAGGAAGTTAAATCTTAATAAGATTCAATGAGAGGAAATTATCTCCTCAAGAACTAAATGGAAACTATCATTTACATATGTAATGAGAGGAAATTATTTTTCCTAAGGAAAGAAAACAAATGCACCCAAATTGTGTTATGTGTGTTGATAGAATAGTTTGTGCGAAGTAATGTGGTGCTTAGTATAGCTCTTGAACTTGTTGAGTGATTATACCTCGTATTCAAATTTAGACGCTAGCACCGGAGAATACCAGGAAGAGGAAGGTTGCTACCAAGAGGAGGAAGAGGAGAACTTTGAGAACTACCAAGGCAAGCTAATATTCTTGCAAAGTGCAAAGCCCTTTGGGGCAAGGCACCATTAGTCTTACCTTTCTTACCACAATCCTATCCCAAGTTTTTACCATACAAGTTTTTACTTGTTTATTTAAAGAGTTACTTTTATAGTTAACTTTGGTCTAAGTCAAGAAGATTACTAGAGTAGCAAAGTTAGTCTCAAGCTAGCCAAGCAAGATAGCACCCCTCATGATTAGTGCTAGTGCTAAATACTAAAACTTGACTACTCTAGATGGGAACATGTGACTTGCAATGAACTTGAAACCTTGGAATGATGAGTCATTCCATTGAATGATTTTTGAAGGTGAATATGACTTGGAGAAGATGGTGATTTTTGATTAAAACTGATATTGGTTTGAATGCGATACCTTTCCAATTTTGAGTACCCCCACAATACTCTGATTATGGGTAGGGCTTAACCGGAAATTTATGCATCTTAGTATGGGTTCCCTCCGAACACACATCATAGGGGTTATGCCGAGGCTGCCTCCTTTGCTGAGAAATGATGTGAATTGAGGTGAATTGTACGGCCAAGCCCTCGTGCAGTTCCCGAGTTGACGAGCTTGGTCTTCACTGGGAGGCCAAGCTCATGGGGAGAGGTGCCTATACTAGGGTTTGTAAGTGAAAGGTTATGGTTGATGATCCGCGTATTGTGTTACGATGATTCGGGGTTATCCCGACGGATGAAATCAAATGTTGTGGCACAAGTGTGCAACCTCTGCAGAGTGTAAACCTATTCGAATAGCCGTGTCCACGGTTACGGACGGTTGGAAAGGCCATACAGTGTCCGGTGTCAGATTCTTGAAAATGTTGGTGAAGTGAATGGTGAATGGTGACTTGTTTTTGAATCACAACTGAGTTGTGGGAATGACACTAATATTCCCACTTGAGTTAGTTAGCACAGGAATAAGTCTTTCTCAAATACTTGTGAACTAAAATTGGCTTTATGCAAATTAAACTAGAGCTTAGCACCCCCTTACTAGAATTGCTAGCACTTACACTAGTATTAGTTTGCGAGTACTTAAAGTACTCACGGCTGTGTCCCTGGTTATTCAAATGGCCAGAGTATGAAGATGAACAGAACTACCAAGGAGATGACCAGCAGGACGCCTACGACAACTAGGAGTCTTCCGACGTCAAGCATTGGCCTGTGGACTAGAGATTCCATTTCTATTTACGCTTCCGCTATGAACTTGTGTTTGTTTGTTGATTAATAGATCAACTATTTGTGTAATATGGATCATGTGATCTGAAGTTGTAAGACAATATGGTTTGTAATGAATGATAACTATGATATTCGACTATTATGCCTCGCAACAACAATATTCCTGGGATTGCGATGAATGACATAATAGGCATTCGGACTTAAAAATCCGGGTGTTGACAAGTTGGTATCAGAGCCATTGTTTGACCTTAGAAGACCCTAGTTAGAATGGACGTTCAGAAAAACTTAACTTTGAAATCAAATGAAGGGAATAGTTATGAAAATTTATTCACACTCTTGTCTTTGAGATCTTTTCAAAAATTGATGAATCATGCTCTTTCTTGTTTGAATCTACTTAAAACTTTGCCACACTTGTTCACTCTCTAACTTACTCATCCATTTCGCTTTCAGATGGAGCCGAATGAACCCATGATACGCGTACAGCACGCGTCCGTTGGGAACCCCAAGAGGAAGGTGTGATGCGTACAGCGGCAAGTTTTCCCTCAGTAAGAAACCAAGGTTTATCGAACCAGTAGGAGCCAAGAAGCACGTCGAAGGTTGATGGCGGCGGGATGTAATGCGGCGCAACACCAGGGATTCCGCGCCAACGTGGAACCCGCACAACACAACCAAAGTACTTTGCCCCAACGAAACAGTGAGGTTGTCAATCTCACCGGCTTGCCGTAACAAAGGATTAGATGTATAGTGTGGATGATGATTGTTTGCAGAAAACGATGAGAACAAGTATTGCAGTAGATTGTATTCGATGTAAAAGAATGGACCGGGGTCCACAGTTCACTAGAGGTGTCTCTCCCATAAGATAAATAGCATGTTGGGTGAACAAATTACAGTCGGGCAATTAACAAATAGAGAGGGCATAACAATGCACATACATGATATGATGAATATTGTGAGATTTAATTGGGCATTACGACAAAGTACATAGACCGCTATCCAAAGCATGCATCTATGCCTAAAAAGTCCACCTTCAGGTTATCATCCGAACCCCTTCCAGTATTAAGTTGCAAAACAACGGACAATTGCATTAAGTATGGTGCGTAATGTAATCAATAACTACATCCTCGGACATAGCATCAATGTTTTATCCCTAGTGGCAACAGACACATCCACAACCTTAGAACTTTCCGTCACTGTCCCAGATTTAATGGAGGCATGAACCCACTATCGAGCATAAATACTCCCTCTTGGAGTTAAGAGTAAAAACTTGGCCAGAGCCTCTACTAATAACGGAGAGCATGCAAGATCATAAACAACTGTTGCTGTCAAAAACCCACCGGCGGGCAGCGACGGGCAACACCGTAGAGCCGGGAACAACTCAGGACTGCGGCTGGCCCTGGTCCCTCGTAGCGACGGCCCGCAAAGCCTTCTCGGTCACACATCCGATGTTGTCGCAAGGGCGTGCCACCTGACCTATACTTGGTCGGGAAGGTGTTGGATGATGCCTCGCTTAGTTTCCCGCATGGCATACACGTAAACATTAAATACGAGCCTCGATCGGCTCTCGAGTTATCCCGTGAATCGGCTCAAAGAGCCGATCCACCCATGATTCGTACGAGGTGTACGAATATATGGTGGTCCTGCTTGATCAAGATAAAGCTAAAGCGATCTACGACGATTTAGGGTTTTCACCGCATAATCGGATCATCCTACTCACGATTGGGCCTCGCGCTCGCGTACGGTGATCGTAAGCCGATCCTAGACAAGGCCTAAAAACCAACACGAGGTTGATCCCCGGAACATCCTCGTCTAGGGCTAGCAAACTAGACCCTACACGCCGCCGGATCCTCCAACCCTTTGTAAGGCCTAACTATCGCGGATATTAAACTAATCCTTGAAGAACAAGGAGCAACCGTAACGGATCGGATCTACTAAACAATGATCAAGCGGGTGCCGCCCCTACACCTAAGATAGGTGTAAGGGCGGCTAGATGTACAAGGGTTGCACTACGACAAGCATATGATACGAAGAACAATGCTAACCCTAACACATCTAAGATAACTACGTTGCTCGCCATCAAAAAGGCTTCCGCACGAGCAACGCATGAACAACGTAATAAGCTTATGCTGCCTAGATCGCAAGATGCGATCTAGGCAGCATGGTGCTTACCAGGAGAAACCCTCGAGAAGAAGGAGTTGGCGATGCGCCGAGATTGATTTGTGTTGAACGTTGGTTGTTGTTTATTTCATAAACCCTAGATACATATTTATAGTCCGGGGGACTTTCTAATTCAGACGTGCACCTAACCGTGCACAGGTAAAACTCTAACTCCTAACCGACACGTAATCTAATATGTTACAGATACAAGGGCAAACTAGCCCAAACTTGGTACACAAGGGCGATTCACGTATTTCTTCCGTATATATTCTTCAAGCCCATCTCCAATCGCGGCCCACCTCTGATCCGGTCAAATTCTGGTGATAACACATGCCCCCCTGGTTTTGGAAATGACATTTCCAAAATCATTACGCTTTTCTTTCGTCGGGTCATGTCGTGGCAGAGCAGAAACCGCCGCAGAATCCTTCATCATGATGCCTTGCCCCTTCCACTTCTCCGCATGGCCTCGCGAAATTTTTTCTCGTTGGGCACCACTTCCTCGGAAACCGCTGTGGCATTTGAACCTCCACCGCATCCATTATTTAACCGCGTCGAGCAGTTCGCCCTCTCACCTCCCTGCTCCATACTAGCTTCACTGCCAAAAAACCCCCATTCCTCTCGTGAGCCATGTCTTCTTCCCTCCTCCTCCCTCAAACCTCTCCGATGTATCATCTCCCTTCCGTGAGCCGACGCCGAGAGCGGGGCTCGTTGGCGGCGCACGACATCCTGCCCCAACGACGTGGGACAAGGAGGAGCACGATTCCTCCATCCGGTCCGAGGATGACAAATCCTCGACCGACGTGAGAGGACTGACCTTCGATTCTCGTCTGCCACTGGGAGGAGGAGGCGGAGGAGCGATGGACGACCGCTTCTCTCGGGACGACTACACCTCTCCGAGGAAGAAGTGGAGGATGACGACGACGACTCCCTCAAAGGTTACCCCCTGGCGTAGCGCCTCCGCGCCCGGTGGGACGACGACAACATGACGACGATGAGGAAGACGCAGGCTCCCGTAGAAGGCTACGGAGCAGACGATGAGGAGCCTATCAGAGCCGAGCTGGGCCGGCAGCGCACGACGAGCGACGAGGGCAATAGCGGCCCTTAGATTAGGGACTAGTAGTAGTAGTCGGCTTTTGTTCTTTCTTTCCCCGAGCAATCGGCTCTTCTTTGCAAGAAACCCCTACTAATGAAGAGAACATTCCCCAATTAGTCTTACTTTCTGTGTCAACTGCACGATTGTCCAAACGAAGTCGACGGACAAGGAGCCGATGCATGTGGCATCGGGCTTGCACTATAACCGCGATCCGAGTGCCAAGCTCGCCTATCCACACGGTCCAACAGAGTCTCAGTTTCCAGTCCCAAACCATCTTCAAACGCATGCATTGACTCCTCAACAAACCACTAGGATGACTTATCCCAAATACTCATGCGTTGAGCTTGCGCCTCTAGAGTCGATGACAATGCACGCTTTTATTATTCTGAAGTCGATGCCGCTGCATCGGCATATCGCATACCGTTGTCCCCACATGCTTGTATACTATCGAAGTCGATGCTACTGCATAGCTGCTGTGATTTGATTTTTTATGCGGCCGATTTAAAATCGGCCTCCATATCTCCACCGCCCATCCTCCCACATGCTTGGGAAATACTTTTGAGATGCTGCCGCTGACTCGCCACTGAACTTACACCATCCAATCGCATCTGGCAGATGTAGGCATTGCCCTTCGTAACCTGGATGACTTTGTAAGGACCGTGCAATTAGAGTGACCATTTTCCATATGCTGTATCCCCGGTTCCTAGTGGCAACACTGGCTAACCATCTGAAACTCCTTTGGTCTTACTCTTTATTGTATGCCCGAGCTACCCCGGCTTTGTTCTCTTTAATCTTCTCTAACTCACCAAAGTCTCAAGTTCCGCTAGCATCCTCAATAGTGTCACTCATCAGGGTTGCATATTCCTCGGGTGTCGAGTCATTCTGAAACGTGACACGCCTCGATCCAGCTGCAATCTTCACAAGGTAATACAGCCTCCCAGCCCATAGACAAGTCGGATACTGCGAAGTCTTTATAGCTCCATGGCATGACATGCGATAGGCCCACAAAGCCTTCGATAACGCCTCGTGCCACACCTCTGGGGTTCTCCTCGATCTTCCTCTTAATCAGCTTGATCGTGCTTTGATTGGATGCTTCGGCTTGCCCGCTGGCTTGACGTAGTATGGAGATGATCGATCAGCTTAATCCCCATGTCATCGCGTAACTTTCTGAATTCTTTAGAGACAAAACCGAACCTCCATCTGTCCGTGATGGTTTGGGGAATCCTGAACCTATGGAATGACATGTTCTTTGACAAACTGGATAACATCTTCCGATTTACTTTCTTCATGGGCACGGCCTCCACCCATTTGGTGAAATAATCGTAATGGCCGAATCCACTCGTGGTTTTTGCTTGACTGAGGATGTATTCTGCCGATCATAATCCATGCCCCAACCTCGAAATGGCCAAGGTTTGATGATGGTCATCGTTGATGCAGGTACCATCTGGATTTTCCCAACATTTGACACGCTTGGCATCCCTTGTAGTAGTTGAAGCAGTCTTCCGACGATGGTAGGCCAATAAAACCTCGACGCCTAATTAACCACTTCATCTTATGTATGACAGTGAGTTCCACAGCGCCTTCATGCACCTGCATGTAAGAGCCGATTAGACTCAGCTTGGTCCCAAGCACTTGAGTAGTAACCCTTCCAACGCTCCGTAGAACATGTCATCTCCTATAAGGACATATTTCATAGCCTTGTATCTTATCCTTGGGTGCCTCTAGCCGAATCCTTCAAATAATTGAAGATATCGGTCCTCCAATCATCCTGTTCCAGAACCGCACTCGAACTTCGACCCGTCGGTATATCTCGTATCCCGACGCCATCTCATGCAGATCATCAGGCTCGGTATTTCGAGACCTTGGGACCCAATTGAAATTGATGTACCGAAATGTGTCATCACTCACTGACACTCCACCCAATATGGAAAAGTGATTCACTCTGCACTTTGTATTCGGTCCGTGAGTTGAGAGATCACCAACTTTGAGTCTCCAAAAAGCTCCACTCGCCTCCGCCCGGCCTCAAAAGCAACTCCATCCCTGCGCGACCGCCTCATACCTCAAGAACATTGTTGGTGCAAGGGCAAGGAGTAGCCCGATGGCGAAAGAATATGTTGCCCCCGAGGCGACATGAGCGCAGAATGCCGATGCCACAACCATCGTCACAAGCCGATCCATCGAAGAACATAGCCCACGCACGCACGTATAGTGCCGCTATATTAGTGTTAATCCGCTCAGCTATAAGATCGGCCAACGCTTGTCCCTTGATCTGCTTTTGCAGCCGATACTCGAAGGTCGTAACTCCGTCGCAGCGCAAACATCCACTTACCAAGCCGGCCTTTCAAAACAGGCCGACGACATGTGCTTGATAACGTCCGATTTCGGTGATGACGCATGATCTCGCACGTCAAAAGGATATGATGGAGCTTGGTGCGAGTGAAGAACGAGCAAGGGCAAAGCTTCTCGACCTCAGGATACCTTGTCTCGCGTCCAACATCCTTCTTGCCGAGGCAGAAGACGACCTTTTCAACACCCTCATAAAGTTGTACCACCACCGAAGCGATGGACGTGTCAGCCACTGACAAGTAGATATAGAACGACCTGTCTTGTTGGGGTGGAACTAGCACAGGCGGCGTCGTCAGATACCGCTTGATCTCGTCTAAACGCTCGCTCTTCGTTCTGCTCTGAAACCTCGTCATCGATGATTACCTTACTACCGGGCCTATGAACGGCTCGATTCGCCCCGACAAAGTTAGAGATGAATCGCCGTGACGGTTGATCTTGCTTGATAAGACGTTGGAGCTCTTTCTTCGTGGTGGGCGGCTGCATGGTACGCACCGCCTCCCTGGCTTTTCGAGGCTGATCTCAATCCCCGTGTCATGAACCAAAAAACCTAGGAACCGACCGGCCGTCACACCAAAGGCACACTTCTTCGATTCATTCTCAGTCCGAACTTCCGAGTTCGGCCTAGGATGCGCCGTAAATCATCCAAGTGTCCCTCCATGGAGACAGATTTGACCACCACGTCATCGATGTAGATTTCCACCAACTATGCCGATCGAGATCGTGGAATATATAATTCATGGCTCTTTGGTACGTTGCACCAGCATTCTTCCAACCCAAGGTCACTGACTACATATTCAAACAAGCCTCACCGCCCTGGCACTCAATGCGGTCTTGTGTATATCTTCCGGAGCCAGCGAAAATTTGGTTATAGCCGTGCGTTGCCATCCATGAAGCTCAACACCTTATGGCCGCAGTCGCATTGATCAAACGCCTTCGCCACTGTGCATCGGGCATTCCTCCATCTTTGGAGTGGCCTGCTGAGATCTTCGAAATCGGCGGCCACATCGCCATCGGCCGGCCTTTCTTTCTACTGTGAACGATGCACTCGAGATCCATTCAGCGACCCGCATGGCCTCACCTCGTTCCGATGAACCCGGCGGCCAACATCTTCTCGATCTCTTTTCTTGGACTTTTTCCCCGCACTTCCCCGGCCTCTCATCTCGACGTGCTCGCTGTTGGAACGGCCAAACCCTCTTTCTTAAGGGGGAAGCCGATGCTTCGATGATGTTCCTGCTTCCAAACCTGCATCTCCCTGTAATCCTTACCGCCGAAGCACCCGGGTATTC